>NC_056732.1:1428367917-1428667917 GCF_019279795.1 Protopterus annectens | reverse complement strand
ATGCAACAATGAACACTAGTGTGTTGGGAGGGTGGCCTAATAGTTAAGATGTTTGCCTTACAAACACAAGGTGCAGGGTTTGAGTCGCACAAGGGATAATCGGCTAAGCTTACAATGGCTCGCAAGGGCAGTTAGCTTAGTACTAACCTATGATCCTATGTTCCTAAATGCACATTCTTTCCCATTACCCATAAACAACTTGTTGTTCATCAGGAATGTTGAACTACTTCTGCATGCTGTTTCATTTAATAGCAAGTCTCCATTTAGCAAGGTTCTAGTTGCAGTATCTTTGACCATCCAAGCTGCTGCATCTGCTGTCTGATTGTATTTATGTATTCTATACCTGCCAGTCTTTGTAATCCTCCAGACATGCTGTTGCTCCAGCCTGTACACTCCAGAAAAGAGAGCAAAATAGATGCCTGCAAATATTGAAGATCTTTGTGTTTTCTTGTGATGCTACAACACTCACTATTTTTGCCTAGAAAAAACTCAGAAGATGATGAGACAGTGAATCTATACAATAATGGTCATAAAAATATGTAGCTTATTGATGGCCTGTCATATAAATCCCATTTAAATGAGTGCCATAAGGGACCCACTGCCAGTTAAAATCATAGCTTCTAGATTTCAGGCACTGGCTTTCTCAGGAAAGGTACTGAAAACTGATGTCCATGTTATAAAAGTTTGCACATTCTGTAAGCGTGGCCCCATCTCAAAAATATATCAAAATAAATGCAAGGAAATTACTCCCACTATATGAAAAACAGCAATGTAGATTAATTACAGTATTGCATTCAAAATATCTTAGTTTATTGCATTTTAATGAAATTTAGCCATTTTGTTAAGTTTGGGTTTAAGCTTTCCAAGATGCAAATGTATATTACATGCATCTGAGACAGATTATTACCCAGACATATTGTGATCACATAAGTGACATCTGAATCATGGGATCTTATCTAGTTAACAAGAATTATACTTGAATTTTAGTGAATTTGTATTTGGACTGTCAGTACCAGTTTTATCTCACAAGTAATCAGTGAATCAAGAAGAGAGATGCACTAAAATAAATGAAAGTATTCAGTCATATGTTTGAACTGTTTACAGCTCTCCTTTAGTAGCATTACTAATATCACACATTATGATAAAAGATGTGCTATCCTACAGTATATCTGTTTTACTTCTGACTTCATTATCTAACATAGCCTCGCTACACCACGTACTTAGCTTTGTAGTGTAACACACAAGTGGCAAGCTTAACAAATAGCACCCACAACTCCCCATGTAATGCTGAAAACAGCAACAACTGTGAATAACTGAGTGGCTTAAAGGAAAGAATGTGAATATATACTAAAAATATGCAGAAATATATAAAGGAAGAGGAAAATTAGAACTGTAAACAGGATTATGCTTTTCTCTCTCTCTCTCTCTATATATATATATATATATGTGTGTGTGTGTGTGTGTGTGTGTGTGTGTGTGTGTGTGTGTATGTGTGTATGTATGCATCTGTATCTATATGTATATATTTTAGACAAACTCCCCCTAACATACGAATCATTTCTAACATAAATCTCTTTAAATACAAACTTAAAACTTTTCTCCTAAATATCAACACCTGTCACTGCAATGACCCCACTTAATTCCCTCCTTACTACCTCTCACACTTTGAACACCTACCTATTGTAAGTGTCTTATCTCACTGGCATCTTTCTCTTAGGTTGATAAAAAAAATCTAACTGTTGTACTGTATGTTATGCACATTATTGTGATGTTTATGTTTGCATACAACTTCATTGTCAGATGCTTTTCTTTATGTAACTCTGTAATAACTGTCTGGAGCTTTTCTTCTCAGGTATCCACACAAAACAGGCCACTGGCTCAGTTGGACTAACCCAGTTAACAAATGACAAATAAATAAATTAAATACAAACATATGTGTGTGGATCAACTGGTTAACACCTATGAGACTTTATTAGAACTAGTACTCACAAATAATTTCATTCTATTCAACAATTAACTGTTTTTACAAATTGAAGGTGTAGCAATGGGGTCAGTGTGTGGTGGATTGCATGTCAACATAATTATTTTGGAATGGGAAAGGAGATTTTTAATGAATACCCCGTGGTTTAAGTTCTGCACATTGTACACTCGGTTCTTGGACAATGTCTTTATTTGTTGGAATGGTCCGAGAGAAGAGATCCCTTTATTTTTAGAATATATTAATGGCACAACCAGTTTTTTAAAGTTCACACATGAGGTTAACAGTGAACAAATAGCGTATTTGGACATCTTATTGAAGAAAAAGTGTCATTTGAAGGCCTTTGTAGCACAAATTCATAGGAAAGCAACCTATTCAAACTGCTTTCTGCATTTTAATAGTGCACACCTATTTAAACAAAAATGAGCGGTAGTAAAGGGCCAATTTGCAAGGGCAGCCCAGATGGTTAATCTGTTCGATAACTTCTTAGACGAGTGTGACCATCTGAAAGCTATGTTTTGCAAGAGGGGTTACCCATTATGACTCCTTAATGAAGTCATGGTTGAGGTGGTCAACAAAAGAGAAAGTGTTTTTTTTAAACCCTTGTTAGGTCACCATGAGGTGATTCCTGCACAGGGCATGCCCCCTATTGATGGCTGTTTGGTAAATGCAGTAGGAACTGACTTGACCCAATTGAATGTTGAACAGAATTCAAATTTTAAATGTGCCTTTATTACAACTTTTCATAGTAACAGTAAGGATGTGTTGGATATTTTATTCAAAAATTGGGCTATATTGCATAATGATAGGGATATCAGAGAATGTGTTGGTACAAAACCAAATATTGTTTTTAAGAGAGGGATGAACCTAAAATACATTTTAGAGTCTAACAGAAATGTAGTACATACAGGGTCTATGAAAAATGTGGTTCATGTGCTCAGTGTAGTTTTGTGATGGAAGGTCATGCTTTTTGGTGAAAGGTTTTAAAATACAGGTGAACAAAAAGGTGTACTGTCATACTGAAGGAGTTGTTCATTGTACAGTGTGTAACTCATGTTAATGTTTCTATATTGGAAAGACTGAGAGGAAATTTGCAAACAGAATTTATGAGCATTTAAGGGATATCAGACTTGGGAAAATCCACAAATTCCTTAAGTAAACACTGCACAGAGAAATCAGACCACTCTTTCAAATTTCTCATTGTGGACACTGTTGACCTGGACAAAAGAGGTGGCCCATGGGGGCTGCTTTTGGAAAAGAAAGAATCAATTTGGCAGGTTGTGACACCCATGTCCTGGCCCAGCAGTCAAGGAGGCTCAATCCTCACCACTAACACCAGTTAGGGGCATCTCATATAGGAGGAAAGGATAACAAATACACACAGTAAAGTGCAATTTCCTTAAGAGCACAGGGAGAACACAGTCAGTCCAGGGCTGGTTGCACCCTTGCTCTCCAGGTCCACAATAGGACTTCCCACTGGCACAGCTATAGGGTCCAGATCTCAGCCTAGTGGGCAAGCTAAAACCTCCGGCACCCTCTCTGTCCAACCAGTGCTTTAGGTCCCTGCCCAAGTAGCTGACACACACACACACACACACACACACACACACACACACACACACACACACACACACACACTTTTTGAGAAGAGATTATACAACCACACAGACACTCCTGGGGAAGGCTGGCACAGGTTTTACAGCTGTGCACCTTTTTCCCAGACTATACAGTAATACCAGCTGCCACCACCCAGTAATATTTACCAGCTACTCAAAGGCCCTTAAAAGGGTGTCCAATTAGTACTGTGCAATATTATTATCCAATTGGTAGTATAGCCCAGGGCTAAAGCTATTAGAGTGGCTTTGTACAATTTTACAAAGGCATGCAGGTACTCTAAAGAGCTTAAATTATCTCTCCAAAAACAGCCACATCTGAAAGGGTTTAAAAATATTTAATAACAAATAGTCAAAACACAAGACAATAGTTTTTACTACACAGTGCTAGTCATGAGTTCAGAGATCACAGAGAAATACTTAAAATAATTCAGTAGTACAGTTCTGACATCACAGAAAAAACACTTAGTTTAATCTTTCTAGTATCTAGCTATTTCTAAGAAAAAACACAAGTCTACTTACATATAGAGCAAGGCAGTGCTGATGAATTGGATGGTCAAGACAAAAATGCGTCATGCTCTCTGATTCTCTCTGTTTTTAAAATCACATTCCTGGTTCTCATTAAACCATTCTTCACACTTTCCTGAGTTCCCAGGCTAACTGAAACTACATTTACATTCTTCACCTCTGGGCTGAAACCAGAGCAATAAAGGACATTTATGCATGCAAATTTTGCCCATTAATTCTGGCCTTAAAACAATAGGCAGGATGCCTCACGCTAGACTTACTGGCTCCGAGTTTTAACATCAAAGTGTCTCAACATGCTTTACTTGGTCAGTAAAATGCACTGTTCTTACATTTTTTCCAGTTCCACATGTAACACTATTTTTACAATTAAAGACAACAAGCCTGTGGTTTACATTAATATTTACAGATGACAGAATTATCTCCAAAAATCTATGTGGCTAGGCTGGCAGCCTTCATCTATCTTCACCCAATCTTCACATATCTCCACCCTGGAGAACTCAAGCTAGTTTTTCAAGTGACCCTTGAAAAATGCTGCTTGAGGGAGTTAGGTTTATCTGAGTATACCTTACCCTGTTCCCTGTCTTGAGAGCCCATCTGTATTGGCATTGCTAATCCCATTGCGGTGCTGCACCGACATATCATATGCTTGCATACCCAGGCTCCATCTTAGCTACTTGGAATTTTTCTGTCTGGCTCTGTTTAACCATGTTAGGGGGTTGTGATCTGTCATAATAGGGAATTTCCTTCCATACAGATAAGGTTGAATTTTCTGCAGTGCCCACACTATGGCTAGACATTCCTTTTCTACAGATGGATAGCATTCCTCCATGGGTTGGAGCCTATGACTGAGATAAACCACTGGGTGCTCTTTCCCCTCAAAAGAAATCTGGCTAAGTACAGCCCTCACCTCATGGTTCAAAGCATCCACCTGCACCACAAATTCTTTGCTGTAATCTGGACTGGTTAACACAAGGGGTCCTCCCAAAGCTTCTTTAAGCTTCTGGAATGCCTGCTCACATGCTGGGCTCCATACAACCTTACCTGGCCTGTTCTTCTTTGTCAGGTCTGTGAGGGGATCAGCTATGGTATTTTAACTGGGGACAAACTTTCTGTAGTACCCTGCTGTCCCAAAAATGCCCTCACTTGATTTTTGGTAACAGGTGCAGGCCATGCCTGAATGGCTTTCACTTTGGCAGGTGCTGGCTTATCGTACTACTCCCCACTCTATATCCTAGGCAGAAGACCTCTGCCATACTCACCTGACATTTGCTTGGCTTAATGGTCAACCCTGCCCACTGTAGTCTGCCTAGCACCTCCCTGACATGCTGAAGGTGCTCTGGCCAGGAATGGCTGTAGATGGCAATATTATCCAGGTAAGCAAGGGCAAACCCTCCTGCTCCTACTAGGATATGATCTACCAGCCTCTGGAAAGTTGCTGGGGCATTCTTCATCCCAAATGGTATCTTTGTGAACTCATACAAGCCAAAAGGAGTCATGAAGGCTGACTTCTCTCTAACACTGGGAGTCAAGGGCACCTGCCAGTAACCCTTGGCAAGATCAATGGTTGTAAGATACCTAGCCCCACCCAGGTGCTCTATGGCCTCATCTGTCCTAGACATGTAACTATTTAATTTCCGGTAGTCCACACAGAATCTGGTGCTGCCATCCTTCTTGGGCACCAGCACCACTGGAGAGGCCCAGGGACTATTGGACTCTCGAATCACCCCTAGTTCCATCATCTCCTGTACCTCCACCCTCAGAGTCTGTTTGACTCTCTCAGGCATTCTATAAGGGGCCTGCCTAATAGGCCTTTCAGATCCTTTATCCACCTGGTGCTGCCCCAGGTGGGTGCACCCTGGTTTTCCAGGGAACAAGTCCCCAAATTCCTGCAACACTGCTCAGATTTCTCGAACCTGGGCAGGAGATAGCTGCTGGGACATTGCTACCCCTTTCACTGAGCTGTCAGCCTGAGCTTCATTGAGGAGATCAGTCCCCAGGTCTCCCTCAAACTCCTCCTGAAATCCACTGCAAATGGTCAGCACAAGGGCCTCACTATCATGGTAAGGTTTTATCACGTTCACATGGTACAATTTGTGCCCCTGTCTTCTGCCTAGCAGTTCCACCATGTAATTAACATCACTTATCTTTCTTACCACCTTGTAGGGTCCCTCCCAAGCTGCTTGCAGCTTGTTGTGCCTGACAGGAATGAGAACCATTACCTGCTGCCCCACAGCATACTCTCTAGCTTGAGCATTCCTGTCATACCACACCTTTTTCTGTTGCTGGGCTTCTGCTAGGTTCTCTTGGGTCAAGCCCATGAGTTCCTTCAGCCTTGTTCAGAGGTTTAGGATGTATGCCACAACAGACTCCTTGTGAGACTTGCACTCACCTTCCCACTCATCTCAAATTAAATCTAGAGGTCCCCTCACCCTATGCCCATACAGCAACTCAAAGGGTGAAAAACCTGTGGATTCCTGGGGAACCTCTCTGTAAGCAAACAACAGATGGGGCAAATATTTGCCCCACTCCCTCTTAAACTGATCTGCAAATGCCCATAGCATGGACTTGATTGGAGAGTTTAACCTTTCAACAAGGCCATTAGTCTGGGGATGGTAGGGGGTGGTCTTCATGTGCTTCACCCCACAGGACTTCCACAGACAAGCCAGCAGGTCTGATATGAAACTGGCACCTCTGTCAGTCAGTATTTCTTTTGAGAAACCTACCCTGCTGAAAATCTCTAACAAAGCATTTGCCACCTTCTCTGCCTCAATGGAGGACAAAGCTAGTGCCTCAGGGTATTGTGTAGCATAATCCATTACCACTAGGATATACTTTTTCCCTGTGTAACTTGGGGTACTCAGAGGATGCATAATATCCATAGCTACCCTCTGAAATGGCTCCTCAATCACAGGCAAAGACATCAAAAGAGCTCTCAACTTGTCTCCTGCCTTGCATACATTTTGGCACTGCTCACAGGTCCTGCAGTACCCTGTTACATCTCTAGAAATACCAGGCCAATGGAAGTTTTGCATAATATGCCTCTTTGTACATTTTATGCCCATATGACCTGCAAAGGGAATATCGTGGGCTATGGCTAGAAGCACCAGATGGTAGGCTCTAGGAACTACCAACTGTTGTACTCTCTCACCTTCTAGCCCTCTCTCAGGGGTCCACTGTCTGTATAGTAACCCTTTGTCCCAGTATACATATTCCCCCTTTCCTTGAGAATCAGGTGCCTCCCCAGCTACCTGCCTCGGGCCTTGCAATGTAGGGTCTGAAAGCTGAGCCTGTCTCAATTTTCTCCTTGTAACCCTTCCCAGCTCCCCTTCCACAGGAAGTCTGGCATCTTCTGACAGTGGTTCCTCCCTGTCAGCCTGGGTACTACTACTCACCTCTACCTTTGCTGTCACTCTGTCCAAGGGACCATCAGTACCCCCAAGCAACTATGGCTCACCTTCAATCTCACTGCTACAGGGTAGCTCCCTCCCTGAAGTAACCACCTCACCAGTACTGGCTGCAAGTATGCAGTCTGTCTGGGTCTCCCCCAGGCTACCAGACTTACCTGCTTGTCTCCAAGCTTGACTGCATGTAACTGCACAATCACAGGGTACTGCACTATCAAAATCATTCCCTATCAGAACATCTGCAGGTATATCCTCAAACACACCTACTTGCTGGCTTCCTTTTCCACCATCCTGGTCAAGGTGAACCCTAGCCAAAGGTATTTGGAATGGGATCCCTCCTAATGCCCTGACTGGAGTAGACTGCCCAGGCAAGTAGTGCTCCTCTGTAGCCATTGCAGGCTTTACAATGGTTATTTCAGAGGTTGTGTCTCTCTGGGCAATGGCATCTTTGCCATTCACTACAATAGGATATAACCTCTGGGGGTAGTTTGGTACCCTTGTTGTCCCAAGACAACTTACTATTGGCATTTTGTCTTTCCCACTTCCTGGCTCCTTCACCTTTTGTTCCCCACCTTGCCTCCATGGACACCTGTATGCCACATGGCCCCACTGGTTGCATTCAAATAATTTAACTCTAGCTCCTGGACATGTACCTGGACTAGTGGCTTCCCCTGCTACTGGCAGATTCTGTTGGGGCCATCTGTCAGGTACAGGTCTCCCTTCTTCCCCAACTTATCTGAAGTAGAACAATGTCTATCAGCTAACCAGATCCTCGTGTCCTCAGGCAAAGTGCTAAGGGCTTGTTCCCTTACCAAAAGGTCTGCCAGCCCTTCAGAAGTGGTGACTTGACATCCACTCACCCACCTGTGGAAATAAGTGCTCAGTTCAGCAACATATTCACATACACTTTCATATTTGAGAAGAGTTTATACAACCACACAGACACTCCTGGGGAAGGTTGGCACAGGTTCTCCAGCTGTGCCCCTTTTTCCCAGACTACACATTAGTACCAGCTGCCACCACCCACTAATATTTATCAGCTACTCAAAGGCTTTTAAAAGGGTGTCCAATTATTGCTGTGCAATATTATTATACAATTGGTAGTATAGCCCATGACTAAAACTATTAGAGTGGCTTTGTACAATTTTACCAAAGGCATGCAGGTACTCTAAAGAGCTTAAAGTATCTCTACAAAAACAGCCACAGTTGAAAGGGTTTAAAAATATGTAATAACAAATAGTCAAAACACAAGACAATACTTTTTACTACACAGAAAATAATTCAGTAGTACAGTTCTGACATCACAGAAAAACACTTAGTCTAATCTTTCTAGTTTTTAGCTATTTCTAAGAGAAAACACAAGTTTATAATAAACTTACATATAGAGCAAGACAGTGCTGGTGAGTTGGATGGTCAAGACAAAAAATGCTTTGTGCTCTCTGATTCTCTATGTTTTTAAAATCACATTCCTGGTTCACATTACATCATTCTTCACACTTTCCTGGGATCCCAGGCTAACGGAAACTAAATTTACATTCTTCACCTCTGGGCTGAAACCAGAGCAGTAAAGGACATTTATGCATGCAAATTCTGGCCATTAACTCTGGTCTTAAAACAATAGGCAGGATGCCTCACTCTAGACTTACTGGCTCCGAGTTTTAACATCAAAGGTTCACAACATGCTTTACTTGGTCAGTAGAGTGCACTGTTGTTACATTTTTTTTTCCAGTTTCACATGTAACACTATTTTTACCATTAAAGACAACAAGCTTGTGGTTTACATTAATATTTACAGATGACAGAATTATCTACAAAATTCTATCTGGCTAGGCTGGCAGCCTACATCTTCAACCAGTCTTCACACAGGTCTGCCTAAATCCAGGGCAATGGCCAGGATTAAATGATTCACGAGCTGCTGAAGGGTGTGGTTCAAGGAGTGCTGACGTTGTTCCCTAATATACCAGCAGTACATCTCCCAGGTTACACTGAGTTGGTGCATCTGTTAAATCAAGTACTAACATATTCAAAATGTTTTAAATTAATATTATAAGAGATTGTATTAAATGTTTGAACTAAATTTATGATTGCTGACTATTATCACTGATAATAGTCAATTGCCTATATGTATAACAAGTATAAAATAAAACTGAAATGAAAAGGAAATTTAATTGATAGCTGCAGTCCAGTAAGGTTGCAGGACACTTCATGAAAAACTGCTCCATATCAAAACTGGAGAAAGATACAGGCAATAAATATTCAGATATTTTTATTAAAAGGATTAAATGCACTCTGGTTGGCCTTTTTAAAAACAGCTATTACTTCAACCACATAGAAATCAAAAGAAGTTACTGTACTTCACTGGCAGCACAAAGGTGAATTGAAGTTTATTGATTCATGCAAATATTATTAAGCCTCATGCATATGCTAATCATCCTAATGTATAATCATGTTTTAGAAGGGCACACTCATTCTATTTCCCTCTGCCTTCTGGCAACAGAACATTGGAACATAATTGTTTTTATTTATTTATCCCCAAATGACCCACATTATGGCTTTCTTAACTGTACAATTCATTCCTTCTATGGCAGAGTGAGACCCAGACCCCATTTTGCCAGTCAAGGTGACAGCCCTTTATCCATTCCCTGGCAATGTAAGAACCTTATCAGCCAATTCCCAATGACAGAAGTGTGAACCAGATGTGAGAGAGTGTCTGTATTGCTATCCATGTCAACATCTTTCCTAGCCTAAGCCATCCTCATGGTGGCCATTGACTTCATTTTATGCTACTTCTCTGGTGGAAATCCCATGTTTATATGTACACATGCACACACACACACACACACACACACACACACACACACACACACACACACACACACACACACACACACACACACACACACACACACACACACACACACACACACAGACACACACACATGCAAACCCTCCTGGCTTATGTGCAGCACAAGCCAGGTCACTTCAATATCTACTACCTGCACTGTCTCACCTGCACTCAGCAGAAACTTTGATGTATATGGTACATTGATGCATACTGTCACCCTCCTTCCATGGCAAGCAAGTTGGCAAGTACCCCTCATTCTTACCCCCTCTGTTTTGGCTCTCTCAGCACTGGTTGTTAACTGAATCTGGGTTGTCTAGATTGTAATAATTGCTTTAGCCATCTGTGCCATGGCACTTTATCTAAATAGTGTTTTCTTTTCATTTCTTTTTTCTCTTTTTTAATGGTCCATCCACAGAACAACCAGTACTCTCCCTTTTTCTTCATATTCTAGTTGTTGAAGTTTCAGAATGGAGATGCTGCGGCCGGTGATTATATTAGATAATCACTAATATTTGGTATATGGATTAGTTCTCTTTTCTTCTGGAGAACTATGATATATAACAGTCATTCATATAGAGGTGTTGGGTGCGTTGATCCTGTTATGAGAGCTGGACCATGAATGGACCATCAGGTGGTATTATTTAGGTGGACAAATTCATTATTTAAGATTGATACCCAGGATCCACTAACAAGTGACTATTCAAAACACTAATGGTGGTGATGAATTAAAGCAGGCAATGGAGAGTTATAACACTTTAATGATAGCCTGCTATTCACTTTCCAAAGTCATTGTAAGCACCATGAAGAATTTACATTTTAGTTTCATGTCGTTTTTTTTATCAAGGTTATTAGCTACTAGCCATCAACAAGCTAGATTACTCCCGAGGTGATTTTTCTACTTGCAAACTGGTAAATATTGTTGAATATTATATCTGCTACATTTTCTCATTTATTAATATTTATTTTAGCATTAGGTTCCCCAGTTTGGTGTTGGCTACATAAACAAATCATATATTTCCCTATAGAGGAGGCACTGGGTACTTCTTAGCGACCAATAAAAAATAAAATATAGTGATGACAGAACCTTATTTGTGACTCTAACAGAACTTGCTAGAGAGACAGATTTCTATTCCTTATCTATATAATAAAATTGATGGGGAATCATAAATTCACTCTTGGGGTACTGTCCATATCCCTTATGGACCGAGGCAGAGCTTCAGTACTCACTACCCTGGGACATAGGCAATCTCCAATCACTCTACTCCACCCAATTCGGATTTGTCTGGGGCAGATCTTGCCTACTGAACCTAGATTGCTTCTTTGAGACTTTTACCAAGGCTCTGGATGAGAGAAGGTCAGTACATACAGCTTTCCTTGACCTTGCCAAGGCCTTGACACAATCCCCCAATTGGGCATCATCAAAAAGCTAACACAACTTGGTGTTAATCCCTATCTAGTCAGATGGGTGGCCAACTGGCTCACAGATAGGACCCACAAGGTAGAAATAGGTGCTGCCACCTCTGACACCAGACCTGCCACTAGTGATGTTCCCCATGGATCTGTCCTGGGATCCCTACAGTTTGGCATATACTTCTCAGAGATCCAGACAAAGACAAAGGGCCTGTGGGCTGACCAAGTTTGCAGATGACTGTAAATTGGGTGCTGTCATTAACTCTTCAATTGATGTTAACATACTGCAAGAGGGTCTCAGAGCTACAAATAACTGGTGCCAAAGTCATGGCCTTAAATTAAATGCAAAACAATGGATTATTGTACCATTCTGCAAAAACACGGCCCCTACTAATTACCACATCAAAGGCAACCCCCTAAGCACACAACCTGTGGTGAGAGACCTTGGTACTCAGGTTGACAACAATCTCACATTCGACCATTATGTGGTGGCAGTGGTCAGAAAAGCCTTTTACTTGGTTCATCTTATAAGTAAGGGGATTGCATCCAGAAAAAAGGAGATTATTACCTCTCTGTACCCTCCCTTATTAGACCTATGATTGAGTATAATGCCTCATTTGGTATGTACCTCTCCAAACACATGCACCAAGTGGAAAGGCCATAGAAATACCTCACAAAGAGAATCTATGGCCTCCAACACCTATCCTATGTGGACAGGCTTAAATCACTAGCACTCTACTCAGTATCATACAGATTGCTCAAAGGTGATCTGTGTCTCACCTACAAGGCAATATCAGACCCTGCCCTATTAGAGATACTCCCTATCCGTAAGACTAACTCCTCACACATTACCCACTCAATATGCCTAAACCTAATATGCAACATTAACAAAACCTGCTGGATAGACGCTTGTCTCCCAGAGACTGCTCCATCTCTGGAATAGACTTCCCATACATGTCAAGCAGAGTACCTCACTGGCCTCTTCAAATGCAACCTTGATGAGCGGATGTAAAACCATAAATTTGTCACAGGGGTTCTATCTTTGTCCCTTATTGACAGGGATGACAGGTGCTGACTGAGGTCTCTTTTTTGGGTTAAACTCTTGGCTAGGCTTGTAAGGGCCCCAGGGCCATTAGACTAGTAACCTCTTATGATCCTATGATTCTAATTATCTCTGAAGCCTTTCAAAATTTTTCAGATTTTTCAGTTAACCTCCATTTTTTGGTGGCCCATTTCTTATCCAGTGCTTTACCCACTGAATTATATATAAAGGTTGATTACCATTCCTTAATTGACTCTGGATTTTATTTATCTGATTTCTTTTATTTACTTGGATTCTAATGGTCGTGTCATCTTGAATGTCAAAAGCATTTATTAGCAAGAGGATAGCATAGGTATATCCATCAACTCTTGCTAAGGAAAGGAAATCTTCATAGGTGATTTCTAGGCCAATGGTGCAATAGCCTTTACAAGCCTAGCCAGTAATACCCAGGATGGAACATTATTGTATCTTTTTTCTCCAGATATGGGATAGGGTAGTATCAGGGTAGTGGGTCTTTTGAGTATTGGAGCCCTGCCTCTGTCCATAAGGGATATGGGCAGTACCCCAAGAGTGAATTTATGGTTCCTCATCCATTTTATTCTATAGATAAGAAGTACAAATCTGTCTCTCTAGCAAGTTCTGTTAGAGTCACAAATAAGGTTCAGGTCCGTGGAACTCATAACCCTCATATAATTTTTCTTGTAAATATGTAACATTTTCTTCAGGTCTGGATCTGAGAATGTCTTATAGATCAGGCATAAGTCACCTCTTAATAAATGAGTTAAAACAGAGTAAAGAGATAGGGCCTTTTGTCCGTCCTTCTAAGACACTTTGTATTTTTTTAGTGAGAAACCTCTGGGACCACCCCAAATGATGCAAGTGCCTGGTTTGGTACATGCAGAAGGGAACATTGAACTCAATCATGGGCCTGATGTGGTCTGAGTACAAAGGCATTATGACTTCCTTTGACCTTGATGATAAATCTTTACTTATAAGTTAAGCCACACTGAAGGATTTCCTCACTAGCGTAGCTATCTGGGGATCAAATTTTAGGTTGCTGTCTATCTGTGTTCTGAGGTCCTCACCACTGGGTCTACTTTTAGGGATGTGCTATCAATATTATAATTTGCAGAGACATCTGATTTACCAAAGGGTACAATTACACATTTTTTAGCATTTAGTCTTAGAGCATGGCTTTGGTACCAGTCATTGGTCATTTTTAAACCAGTTTGTTGGATGTCAATATCATTTAAGGATTCAGTGATGTGTTCCCAGCTTACAGTTTTTAGTGAATGTGAGGAGCCAGAGGCCCTCAACATTGGCCTTCACCTCAGAGAAGTATATACTAAACAGGAGGGGTCCCAACACCAAGCCCTTTGGGACACTGCTAGTAATAGGTTTCTTATCCATACTGGATTTGCCTACCCAGATAATATGTGTCCTGTCAGTGAGCCAGTTTACTATCCACCTGATGATGTAGGGGTTTATGCCTAACACAGTAAGTTTATCTATGATCCTTGAGTGGGGGACTGTGTCAAAAGCTTTGGCCAAGTCTAGGTAAGTGGTGTGTACCATTTTAAATCATCTATGGCCTTGGTGTCTTTCTCGAAGAAGTCCACCACAATAAGCAGGCAAGACTTCCCTTTGACAAAGCCAGATTGGGTCTGGTCCAGGGTCTGGAGATTTCCTATGTGGTTATTGATCAGGTCCATGATAACTGTCTCCATGACCTTGCAGATAAGACTGGTCAAGCTTAGGGGTTTGTAGTTCCCTGGATAATAAGCCCGTCCTTATGCAGTGCAGGATGACTGCTGCAAGTCTGCATTCCTCTGGGGCAAAGAACATCCAGAGACTGTGATTTTCCCTGATAGATTCTCCTTGGGATTCATGAAGCTCAGCACAAGGATGGCATTAGCCTTGCGCTGACTGTGTGGCATAGAGATGGCGCAGCAGCACCACATGCATATTAATGAAGGTGTGCTGCTGTAACGGCCACATGCATAGGAAATGTGTACAAGTGCAGGGGGTGTATCCAAGCGCTGCACTGAGGTGTGATCATGTCGGCTGCATACGTGCAACCTAAAATGCTGACTAGTACAGCCTGCCTCTAATAGTAATCACTCCTGTCAGTGTCCATGGATACTGAAATGTATGCAAAGCATACAAGACATCATTGCGAATACCACAATAAGAAGTAAACACAAAGGCACGTAGCTGAATATTGAGTCCCTGTCCCACGAACAAAGATATTTAAAACCCTGTGCCTGTATTCCATTGTAGTGTTGCTAGTTATACCAAGTGGAAGTGAAACACATCATGTTAGCACACCTTCAATTGCCAAGCCTAGCCCAATGGTTTGGGTTACCACCTGTCCCACATTGTGAGGGACAATCCCCCTCTAGGCAGGTGCGTCGATACCAAATTCATAATAAATGTGAAATGTCCTGCAATATTAGGACATAATTATGTCCCTTATGTTATGAAATAGTCCCATACAGTATGTATGTCCATATATAAAATATCTATATGTTACAAGAAACAGAATAAGCAAGTAAATGAAACAGAATAAGTAACTACACCGCTACAACAATAAAAGCTTATATGTAGGCATGAAACTAAAGTACTATCCTTTGTAATGACAGTGGGTATGTGCTGGCCTGTAAACTCAGATGTGTGCCACGAAAACGTCTCATCTAGGTCATATGAAAAGGTGGCAACCCTACCAATGGTCAGAGCATTAGCCCAATATCTACCCATTCGCGGTCTAAGACGTCATTGCCAGGACGGCCCATAAATGAATGGGTATTACCTGGGTCTACCTACCATGACATGAAAGATATGTATTTGTGAGTACCTATGTGTGTGAAGTACAGCATGTGGTTGATCTGAAATGTTAGTGTAGACCTCACAACCATATTGGTCCCAGAGATATGTGGTGTATGCAATGTGTTCTGTTGACTGTGCCATAGGCCATCAACTAGAGAAGGGATGAATGTTGATTGTGGAATATGGGGGTGGGGAGTGATGGGTAATGTGATAATTCACCAAGGGGAGACTAGGTTGGATGCACAATAGTTAAACTGGAGGTCTATAAGGGAGCAGTGTGTGAATCAGGAAGATAACCAAAGAACAAATATACACATCCACAATACAATCCCACAAACATGTAAACATTAAAATGTGCAATACACATGTACAGAAACGTTACCTGCACATACCCACATAATGGTCTGGCCTGAACTGAGCCATCCAACCCCAACACACCTGGATACATAATTGAATACCCATCATCCCCTTCAGAGCACACCACCACCCCTTCCTGAACGTTCACCAAAACCAGCCATACTCGGGCTGCTAGATAGAAATACTAGGTCTACTTTACACACAGACGGAATGTAGTCCCATGCTGGGACCTCCAAAAATTGGAAAGCGCAAATGGCCATATTCCATAACCCCAGGAAAGGCACGTATGTGTAAATATACATTGCGGGAGATCCTGTGAATACATGAGGCGGGACAGAATGTGTGTAGGGCCCCAAAAGCTCTGGAGAGGGAAATGTGCAAAGGTGTGTCATGGCTGCGATAACAAGTGGATAATGGATGTTATGCATGTAAATTTAACATGGGTGGGGTGGAGGAACTATGGATATGCAATTATGAATCCAGGCATGCTAAGGTTGGATGGGCCGGTTCTAATGGACCGCCCCATGGAGGCCAGCTAGGTCATAATGGGTATATATGCATACTCACATGCAGACAATAATATATGTTGACATACAAATTCTGTAACACATGCATTCCATTTGTTGACATAAATAATAGGAATGTGCCCATACAAACATCGACAGTACATGGAATAATAGGCTGTGCAGAAGAGAGACGGGTCGAATCACACTATCACATTCCAATTACCATGGTAATCCCTACATGAACATATAGCAACATCTGTCTGCTGTATAACGTGCTACATACTGATTACAAGATGACTGGAGTTTGTCGGTATTATAATGAATAAGGCACTAGTATACTGGTGAAGCTTATAAACATCATTACGCATGTGTAAGTGCATTTGAGCGGGGAATGTATTGACACACTGATGTATATATATAATCATATATATATATATATATATATATATATATATATATATACATACACATACGCATATACGCACATGTATATATATATATATATATATATATATATATATATATATATATATATATATATATATATATATATATATATATATATATATATATATATATATATATATAGATATATATATATATATATATATATATATATATGACAGCAAGATATGAATATACATGTATGAATACATATGCAGCTATGTCTGTATATGTTAATGTAAATATATATATATATATATATGTTACAGTGAAATACACATGTATATACCTAGGTTATGTTACAGCTGTTACGGGTAACATGTTTAGACTGGGCATATGTTGGTGGGAGGTGCACTCAACAAACGTCTACTTACCACCACCTCCCCCAGCTAGGCCGGTGAGACATACAGACATGCAATAAAGGTAAATACAACACTGGTTCCCAGACCATCTGCAAGAAACTACCAGTGGGAGAGATCTACAATGTCTACACTTTAAACATGGACAGCGACGCCCCTTTCAGGACACCAAACATTTGGTACTTCCAGCCAATGGGGCAACACAATTACGGCCAGGATGTAGCTGTACACAGAACAGTAGGTTGTGCAAGCCTGATAACACATGGACTGACACAACGTACGACATGTGTCCCAACACGGGGAGAGAGGGCAGTGTGTAGGGGTGTGTTCATATCCCACCTGAATCCATCTGCGTCCACAGTAAGGATGAGTGCTGTAGAGTAGTGGCCTGTGGGGGAACTATGGGTATGCAATTATGGATCCAGGCATGCCAGGTTTGGATGGGCAGTTTCTAATGGACCGGCCCGTGGAGGTCAGCTAGGTCGTAATAGGTATATATGCATGCTCACATGCAGACAACTATATTTGTTGAAGTACAAATTCTGTAACACATGCATTGCATTTGTTGACATAAATAATAGGGATGTGCCCATAAAAACATCGACAGTACATGGAATAATAGGCTGTGCAGAAGAGGGATGGGTCGAATCACACTATCACATTCCAATTACCATCAGTAATCCATACATGAACATATAACAACATCTGTCCGCTGTATAACGTGCTACATACCGATTACAAGATAACTGGAGTGTGTCAGCGTTATAATGAATAAGGCACTATTATGTTGGTGAAGCTTATAAACACCATTATGCAAGTGTAAGTGTGTATGAGTGGGGAATGTATTGACACACTGATGTACATAATTTTATATGCACATATATATATATATATATATATATATATATATATATATACATATACATGCACACACACACACACACACACACACACACACACACATATATATATATATATATATATATATATATAAAACAGTAAGATATGAATATACATGTATGATATATATATATATATATATATATATATATATATATATATATATATATATATATATATATATATATATATATATATATATATATATATATATATATATATATATATATATATATATATATATATATGTATAAAACTATAGATAATGTATATATATATATATATATATATATATATATATATATATATATATATATATATATATATATATATATCTACACCTATATATATATATATATATATATATATACATATATATATATATATATATATATATATATATATATACATACATACATATACATGCACGTGTATATTAATGTAAATAGATATATATATATGTTACAGTAAATATACACTTGTATATACTTAGGTTATGTTACAGCAGTTACGGGTAACATGTTTAGACTGGGCATATGTTGGTGGTAGGTCCACTCAACAAACGTCTAATTATCACCCACCCCAGCTAGGCCGGTGAGACATACAGACACGCAATAAAGGTAAATACAACACTGCTTCCCAGACCACTGGCAGGAAATTACCAGTGGAAGAGATCTACAAGGTCTACACTTTAAACATGGACAGTGACGTCCCTTGCTGGACACCAAAAATTTGGTACCTTCAACCAATGGGGGAACACCATTATGACCAGGATGTAGCTGTACATGGAACAGTAGGTTGTGCAAGCATGATAACACATGGGTTGACGCAATGTATGACATGTGTCCCAATACGGGGAGAGTGGGAAGTGTGTAGTGGTGTGTTCATATCCCATCTGCGTGCACCTGCACCCACAGTAAGGATGAGTGCTGTAGAGTAGTTGCAGGTGGGGGAACTATGGGTATGCGATTATGGGGCTAGGCATGCAGGTGTTGACTGGCAGACATGTATTAGGACTTCCCCGTGGGTGTGAGTAATATTCCGATGTGGGTATAGCAGATGCCCATACCTCCCAAACTATAAGAGCACATCTACTGGACATTCTGTAAACCATTGGGGGAATACATAGGGACCATATCATTGAACTGTCCCCGATTACCAAGGACGTCCATGATTACGACTCAGAATCCTAACACAGTCTCAACTAAACCATCCTAGAACTAGTGATATTAGGAGGAAAGTTGGCGGAATACATGTAATGAATAATGACAACATGCAAGAGTCATAATGGACACTCTCGAGGCACTCCTAAAAATGGAAAACATTGATATCTGTGCAGTAACTGAGACCTGGTTCAAGGCTCCAGAGAGCACCTGTGCAATACCAGGCTACAATTCTTACCACACTTTTCGGCCACAAAACCAAGACTGAAACACTAAAGGTGGAGGAGTGTCCATATTCACCAAGGATATTCACACCTCCAGGCTAGTTGTCCAACACAATGCATCTGAAATTCTCCAGGTGCAACTAACACTAGGTAAGACTGCAATCCAAATTGTAGCTTGCTACAGATCCCTCACAATGCCCGAAGATTCTCACTACACCTTTCTAAACATACTGGAAAATATTAAGATACAACCAAACACCCTAATACTGGGTGATTTCAACTACCCTGCCATTAACTGGGAAAACTACTCGGGTATCAACTCCTTTTCCCAACGGTTCTTGGAATTCATAAATTCCAATGCCCTGGATCAACTAATCCATTGTCCCACCAGGGGCTCCAATATCCTAGACCTGGTCATTACCAACATGGGAGTTAGATGCTCCACACCAGTGGTCACCCCTCATTGGTCAGGTCTGACCATAAGCTAATCACCTTTAACATCCACATCCCACCCCTACCCCCAGTAAGGAAACCTCCTTAAAAAACTTCTCCAAAGCCAACTTCATGCTACTTAAATCAGAAGTGACAAACTTCACAACACCCATGGAGACGGGATCTGGAAGTTCGACTACAAAATCCTACACTAAGGCACTGTACGAGCGCATCCACTCGTGCATGAATCGTGCCATCCCAAAAAGAATCAAGATGCTCTTCTCCAAAAAAAGGAAGCCAATCTGGTGGTCCTCTGCTATAAACAAACTATACAACAGAAGGAAGAAACTGTTACAGAAAAGAGGAAAATCTCAGGATGCAAAAAACTCCCTCACCAGCCTCAGTAAGAAGCTGAGATCCCTCATAAAATCCTCAAAAGCTAGTTACAAAAATAAAATTGCCAAAGATTCCAAAGGCAACCACAAGGCATTCTATAGTTATGTCAAGAATCTAAATGGCAATGCTCAGCTCTGCTCTGAGCTACAACAGAATGGCATTAAATATACTGATCCCAAGGATATTGCCAATATCCTGGCAGATGGATTTAGTGTCAACTTCACCCCCTCTCACTTCCTAAAGGGTCCATCTCAATACCAAAAGATTGCCAAATTCTGATAATCACGGCCACACAGGTAAAGCCGCACTCTTCAAAGCTAAGAATACAGCATCCATGGGACCAGATGACATCCCAGGCTGTGTACTACATGAAATGCAAAATTAACTGGCACCTCACCTAAGTGTCATGTTTAATCATAGCCTCACCTCAGGCTTCGTGCCCACTGAGTGGCACAGCTACAGTTGTCCCGCTCCACAAGGGAGGATCCGCCTTGGCTCCCGGGAACTACAGTCCCATCAGTCTGACAAGCCTGATCTGCAAGGGCATGGAACGCTTTATCATGGAACTTATAAACAAAGACATTGGCAACCTTCAAACACTGGACCCCACCCAGTTTGGGTTTGTGAAGGGCTGATCTTGTCTCCTGAATCTGATTGACTTCTTTGAATCAGTCTCCAGAGCTGTGGATTAGGGTAAGGTGGTCCTCACAGCCTATCTGGACCTCAACAAGGCCTTCGACACCATCCCCCACTCTGGAATCATAGATAAACTTACTAAGCTAGGCATAAATCCCTATGTCACTCAATTGGTTGCCAACTGGCTTACTGACAGAACCCAGACTGTAAAAGTAGCCGACTCCAAATCCAGCTCCAGACAAGTGACAAGTGGAGTACCTCAGGGTTCAGTCCTGGGACCACTCTTGTTTGGCATCTACTTCTCTGAATTACAGGCCAACACTAAGGGACTCTGGCTAACAAAGTTTGCAGATGACTGCAAACTGGGAGCCATTATTGAATCCCCAAATGATGTGGATATTCTACAAAAGGGCCTTACAGAAACAGATACCTGGTGCCAGAGCCATGGGCTCAAGCTTAATTCCAAGAAATGTATAGTTATCCCCTTTGGAAAAACATGTACCCATGAATTACCACAAAGGTGGCAAGACACTAAACATCGAAAGTGTGATGAGAGACTTAGGGACACAGGTGGACAGTAGTCTCACTTTTGATAACCACATTGCCACAACAGTCAGGAAATCTTTCTATGTGGCACACCTCATCACTAAGGGATTTTCATCCAGAAAAAAGGAGGTCATTGTCCCACTGTAGTCGTTCCTCATTAGACCCATTATAGAGTATAATTCCCCATTTGGTATGTACCTCACAAGACATCTGCAACAGCTGGAAAGGCCACAGAAATGCCTCACTAAAAGAATCACAGGCCTAAAGCAGATGCCATATGCTGACCGTCTAAAAAAACTCCAGTTATACTCTGTGGCATATCGTCTACTCAGAGGCGATCTCTACTTAACAGACAAGACCATGTCAAACCCAGAGCTGTTGGACATGCTCCACTTAAAGAAATCCCAATCCCTCAGAGCCACACGCTCCAGGGATTTAAACCTTGTCATCACAATGAATAAAACATGCTGGAGGGATAGGTTCCTGACCTAGAGACTCCCCATACTCTGGAATAGAATACCCATACATGTCAAGCAGAGCGCTTCATTGGCCCTCTTCAAAAGGAACCTTGATGATTGGATGGGAGATAGGAAATTCACTCCGGGGATCATGTCAGTCGCCCTGCTAAACAAGAGTCCAGAGAAGTAAATATTGTGGGAAGAAATATCCAGGGAATTGTTATGGCTAGGCTTGCATAGGCCCTAGGGCCAATAGCCTAGTACCAACCTATGAACCTATGAACCTATAAACTGCATGCACCTCAGACAATGTGTATGAATATATATGTGCTCTGTGTTCATCATTGTGTCAGGTTAATAGCACCAACCTTCTAAATGTGTCCCTGAGGTCGTTATGCAGTGTCCCTGATTAAGTGTTTATTCTTCTCCCCATTCGTATGAGAGGTCTGATAGTGAGAGAAAGTGCATGTTCTGCTGGCTACCTTAGAAGATTGATAGAATAAAAGGTTTGGGGTTAACACCTGTCCACCTTTGCGAGGGACACTCCCCTGTGGGCATTTGTGTCCTGCATAATAACTGTAATTAAGGCAAATGTCCTGTGGTTTAGGGCAAAGACTACCTATATTGTCTGTAGAAGTAGCATAAAACAATTATGTTCCTCTGATAGGTAACAGTATAAGCAACTATAATGCTGCAAGAGTAACTTTTATTTAGGTGAAACAGTGAAGTACACCCCTTTCTACTGGCTGTGGGTGTGTTGCCCTGCAAAGTCTGATGTCTCTACATACAGATCCTATAGGGTTGCCACCTTTCCAAATGGCCAGAGTGGGACATATTCTGTAGAAATGTCAGACGTTCCAGGACTAAACATACCTACAGCTGTGCATAGTACAGGATCACACTTATTTGCACAAATAAAAGCTTAATCTAGTTGCCGTTGAATTGCTTATGCTATTTCACAGAATATATAGAAGTGTCATATATAAAATGACTGCTGTATGCAATTATTAATGAAACTTTGAATATAATAATGTCCTGTAATCTGGAGATGTGCTATGTCTTGATTATTTTTGCACTGTCCCTCGCAAAGTGGGACAGGTGGTAACCCTAAAGTCCTACCTTGACCAATTGAGAAGGTGGCAAACCTATAATAGGTATGCAGTAGCATGACCTGTCCGACGGATGTGGCTACCACAACCCAACTACTCATTTGTAATGCAGGGTCTCGGTTCCCATGTGTCAGCCAGATGGGAGCAGAGTATATGCGGAACACACAAATATGATTAATTCAATGGACAGGCCGCTGATTCCGTACAGTCGAATGCCATGCCGTCACCTAATGGGCAGCCATTCCTGATACTGTAGTCATGTAGTCCAATGTGATAGTCATTACAAGGTGGGAGCAGATTGTAAAGGAACACACAATTATGAATGATTCACCAGACAGGCCACAGATTCCATACATTCGAATGCCATGCAGTCATCTAATGGGCAGCCATTCCCGATACTGTAGTCAGGAGTGGCCTTAGGTCAACTGGTGCCCTAGGCAGAGTGCACAATGGCACCCCTCCACCACACCAACCAGTGCCTCCATCCTGGTCTAGCTACACCAAATAAATACTGGTAAAGTGCACCCACTAAAGCGGTTCCCTAGGCGGCTGCTTAGTTGGCCTATGCCTAAGGCCGGCTATGACTGTAGTCATGTAGTCTGATGTGATAGGCATCACAAGGTATGCCTAAGAGGAACATATGAATATGAATGATTCTCCGGACAGGCCACTGACTGCGTACAGATGAACGCCATGCCGTCGCCTAATAGACAGCCATTTCTGATACTGTATTCATGTATTCCGATGTAATAGGCATCACAAGGTGGGAGCACATTGTATGAGGTACACACAAATATGATTGTCACAGGACAGGCCACAGATTCCGTACAGTCAAACACGATGCCGTTGCCTAAAGGGTGGCCAATACCGATACTGGAGTCATGTAGTATGATGTAATAGGCATCACAAGGTAATATTGTGGTCCTCGCTTACACCCAGGGGTGTGAGTGACAGATGCAAGCACCAATGCTGGTGCATTAGCAAGTGTGGGAACGAGCGGGTGTAAGTGTGTTTGGCTGCCAGTATGCGAGTATTGCATTGGTTAAGCAATGCAGAGGGTAATTGAGCGTAAGAGGCTGTAACCAGAGGATATCATACAGCGCAGTCATTCAACAGTATAGGAATGTATCCCATCATGTAGAAGTACATGTGAGTGTTTATGTCCAGCATATAGGTACATACATATATAGAGATGTATCAGGGACATGCCATGTGGCAACAAAGCATTACAAACAAATGAAACGGGAAACACCAGCGATGCCTGTATTATGTAGTGGTGTTGCTCTATGTGATCACAAGACTCCCTCAGACAGACAATAGTTATACATTGGCCATATACATCATTCTGTGCATGTAATGTACATTAACACAACAGTACCTTTCTAATCATTATGTGTAAACAGTACTCCTGCAATGTGCTGTGTGCAACATCATCATCATGATAAAGGTAAATGGGGTAACCATAGAGGGACCGGTAGTGTTTTTTGTAAAATGGGGTCGTCATCCTCATGTGTACCTGAACCATGTAGGAGTGATGTGCATATCAGGACCGTGTGCCTGAGGGACAGTGGTGAGGATAACAGTAGTATGTTATGATGCATATTACAAGGGTTTCATGTGTCCAGTGGGCAGGTGTGTGTAATGGATAGCTATGTATAGGGCAGATGGTGTCCTAGGAGCCAAATGGCCTTATGTATCTGTAGGTGAGGGTCAGATGTTAGGGAAGAAGTGTAGGTATGCCCGTGGAGGATAGGTAGGAGCACAGAAATGACAGCATACAGGGTTGGTATATGACACATATGGGGGGATACACCCTGGATGCGGATGGGTCTTCGGCATTCAAAAGCCCATGGGAACAGTGGGACAGAGGTCTTCAGCTATGGGCAACTGCCACTGCACCTACACAGCTGCAAAGGAGGGAGTGCTGAGTTCTGTCCAGGAGAGGCAGCATCACCCTGTAAATGTGACACTTCGCCCTGGAACTGGTGTATCTGGCTTCGTAACCCCTTAGGGAGAC
The DNA here is from genome assembly GCF_019279795.1 of Protopterus annectens. Lineage (NCBI taxonomy): Eukaryota > Metazoa > Chordata > Ceratodontiformes > Protopteridae > Protopterus > Protopterus annectens. The sequence continues at coordinate 1,428,642,724 of NC_056732.1, read as the reverse complement.
ACCTAGGCAACATGTCCGGGAGCACACAACAGCAGATATGTACCTGTCTGGTCCCACTCCCAAGGGGGACATGCTCCATCCTCAGTGGTGGTACCACCAGACGGTGATGCAGAACCAACAGAGGTTGATGTTAATGGCTGGGCCCCAGATGTGCTAGTACCTAGTGCCATGGTCAGCTGAAGTGGGACGGGAGGATCTGCCGGGACCTACCAACCCATTCAGCCTATGGTGTTACATTTTAAACCCACATATGGCTTAGTGATAGACAACAACATACAGGATTACCTATGACAGTATGCATAGATATCACCAGCAACCCAAGAGATGGTATACATTTGCAGAGGGAGCACAACACATGCATATATACCGCATGGCAACTGTACAATGTGTAGTAGACGTGCGACCGCAGCTATGAACAGTTGCCCATCATTGGTTTGTCACTGGGAATCCCACACAGTGTCAGTCATACCACTGTCTCATGTGACACATGTCCAGTCATGGATGCAATGGCAGAAACACATCCCTATCATCATGTACTGTCTGCAATCCCCACACCATGCTTCTGCTGTGCACAGAAGTATGTTCAGTGTGCAACACAGGAAACAAGTGGTTGTACACACTGACCTGTACACAGATGGCCCTACAAATGGGGCTCCCTCATGAACAGAGTACTGTCATGTCTGTATTTTAACATGTAGAATAGCCATTACCACACACATGTTAAACAGGCAGTAGTCTCAATGCAGCATAGCTACACTTACATGCTGTAGTTGTGTGGCACATCAACCTCCTGTCATTAGGCTATTTCCCACTGTTGAAAATGATTGAGGTACATACAGATATCATCTGCAATGCTGTGTCAGAACACCACATCCAGGTACCACTCACAGTGATTGTCATGGTCAGATAATAACATGTTTCCCTAGATAGTGTACTGTGTTTATCATGCGGATGGCTATGGGAACACCATCACAGCTGTACCACATGCAATCAGCTAGAGGAGGACTGCAATAGGTGCAGAGGCCATCACCTGACCATTTCCATCTGTTACAATACACATGCTGCTGCTGTGCAGGTGTACACCTTCACATCCGCCAGAGAGTGTGTGTGCGGGTCAGGCAATGTACACCAGGGAAGGGCTTGGAGACTTAACCATAATCTGCCACACGCTGAATAGTACAAGGGCAAACCCCTGACTACTCATTACTATTACATGTGCATGACGTTACTACATGTGCCACAGAGGCGGCATGATGCAGTACTGTAAGAGCATGTGTGTAGGTCAGTGAGTGCCATCTGCAACAGATATACAGATATAGTACACATACATTAGGTGTGGCACACATGTCAGTCCACGTGAACGGATGCCATTGTCACCACAACCACACTCTAATGGACACACATTGACACCTTTGCCAGGGTGGCAAATACACAATGTAACTACTTAGTTTGCCACACCACAGTAATGCACAGGGCCACATGCACCACAGGGGATATCTGGAGGTTCAATGGGCTAGGCCATGTGAAAGTTCTTGACAACTGCTGGTATGCCAATGAGGTTTATACTGGGAATGACTGTGGCTGGGAGCATCACAACCCACACACAGACACAGGGTGCCAGTACTGTCATGCAGGTATGCATTGCTCCATGGGTGTGTAGTGTTTGACTGTGCAAGATGGCTGTACAAGGCTGGGTGAGGGGTAATCCTTGCCATTGCATCACCCGACAATGGTGTGCAGTGCAGAGGTGTAGTGTCTGCAATGTCCCACACAGATGGGTACTGCAATATCTTGCCTGACATCCTGGATACCAATGTGTAGGGCCATAGCTTTGCAATGCATGCCATGTCTGTGTTTGATAGTCCTTCACATGGACATTGCCTGGGATGGGCATGTCCCACAATACTGTACAGTGACATGTACAGGTGTACCTGGTTTGGCAGACACATGTAGTGGACACAGCCTGTTATACCCCAATATGCCAATACTGGCCTGGTGTCGCGAAACCTGCTTACAGTGAGCAGGTCGGCCCTGCACCTGCATGTATAGAATGGACAGGTATTCCATGGTGTCAGTGGCATGGGTCCATACAGGGCACATGTGTACAGCATTGTCTGGCTTTAGTGGATCACATATGATGGCACCACATATGTTGCAGCCATTCAGTGTGGAACATAGTGAAGGCACAATGTCTGCATATGTGTGCCAATTGTACCACTGTACAGGGTGCCATGTCCTCTGCAGGCCACTGTGGTCACACCATGCCTACTATCTGTCCTCAATGTGCATGTTACTAGCAACATAGTTGGTTATCATAGGCAAGGTTGTATGTGCATGGCACATGGGTGCGGGACATATACCGGGTACTAGTAGGGCTGTATACTTAGTTCACCAGCCCTTTTGCCAGATGTATGGGTATGGCTTGCCAACACAGTGCCATGGCTGACTGACAGCTGTACTCCTTGTGAGGTGGCCAATGTGTCATAAGACAGATACTATATAGAAAAACTATAAAACCCGCTCCCAAACATGTCCAATGGTAAGACAATCACGGCCACCTCTACACAGGCTCTGACAGACAAACACACACTTGCCATGTCCTGTATACAAACCCCTACTGTATCACACTCTAGCAACATGCATTTAGGGCACATGCTACACCAAATATTACAAAGCACTGTACTTGTCTCATGCAGGCAGACACACACACTTGCCATGTCTGGGATTAGAACACCGACCTAACTACTTTATTGCACTACAGCATTATGCAGTTACGGAACGTGCTACTGAGGTTACTGGGACACAGCACTCCCAGAGATGTATTTGTAGATGGGTGACATCATCAGCCTTGATAATGGTGGATATAAGAAATGTATGGAGTGTGAGCAGTATAAAAGCATTACTCAGTCCTCAGGCAAACGGGGACATAGACACACATACGGCAAGTGTGGGACTAGAACACTGACCTAACTACTTTATTACACTACAGCATTATGCAGTTACAGAACGTGCTACTGCGATTACTGGGACACAGCACTCCCAGAGGTGTATTTGTAGATGGGTGACATCATCGGCCTTGCTAACGGTGGGTATAAGAAATGTATGGAGTGTGAGTAGTATAAAGGTATTACTCAGTCCTCTGCAAATGGGGAGATACACACACACACACACACACACACACACACACACACACACACACACACACGGCAAGTGTGGAACTAGAACACCAACTTAACTACTTTATTGCACTACAACATTACGCAGTTACAGAATGCGCTACCGAGATTGCAGGGACACAGCACTCCCAGAGGTGTATTTGAAGATGGGTGACATCATCGGCCTTGCTAACGGTGGGTATAAGAAATGTATGGAGTATGAGCAGTATAAAGTTATTACTCAGTTCTCAGGCAAACCGGGAGACACACACACACGGCAAGTGTGGGACTAATACACTGACCTAACTACTTTATTACACTACAGCATTACGCAGTTACAGAACACGCTACCGAGATTACTGTGACAAAGCACTCCGAGAGGTGTATTTGTAGATGGGTGACATCACTGGCTTTGTTAACGGTGGGTATAAGAAATGTATGGAGTGTGAGCAGTATAAAGGTATTAATTAGTCCTCAGGCAAACAGGGAACACACACACACACACACACACACACACACACACACACACACACACACACGGCAAGCGTGGGACTAGAAGACCGACCTAACTAATTTATTACACTATAGCATTACGCAGTTACAAAACACGATACCGAGATTACTGGAACACAGCACTCATAGAGGTGTATTTGTAGATGGGTGACATCATCGGCCTTGCTAATGGTGGGTATAAGAAATGTATGGAGTGTGAGCAGTATAAAGGTTTTACTCAGTCCTCTGGTAAATGGGGAAACACACACACACACACGACAAATGTGGGACTTGAACACCAACCTAAATACTTTATTACACTGCAGCATTACGCAGTTACAGAACGCACTACCGAGATTACTGGGACACAGCCCTCCCAGGGGTGTATTTGTAGATGGGTGACATCAACGGCCTTGCTAACAGTTGGTGTAAGAAATGTATGGAGTGTGGGCAGTCTAAAAGCTATTTAGAGTTCACCGGCAAATGGGGACAGACATACACACAAACGCCAGTGTTGGATACGGAACACCTGCCTATTTACAGATTACTATTACAATACTACATATATGCGAATCGCGCCACACAGACTACACATGTCAAGGCTGTCATTATGACCATCTGGGAATGCGGACATCAACAGCGATGCTGGCAGTTAAGATGTACATGGAAATACAACAACAGCACCCTGGAGCACGATACAAAAAGAGCAACAACCACAAGTTCCACCGAACAATTTAATAAAAGCTAAGAATATCTTCTCGCTCTGACGTCTCGGCCAAAAGCCTTCAAGGAGTATAATACATATAAAAACTAAACCATATATATACACAAATACAGCTGCTAATTAACCATTCAGCATTTAGCAATTAATTAAGCAATGCTTTCCAATTAAACTCTTCATTTAATCCATATGGAGGCATTGTTTTAAATTTTAAAATATACATTGCTTCTTTTTGTACTAAAACAGATTTAATATCTACATGACAATTTACAGGTAAACAAACTTGCTCTAAAACAGTCGCTTTAAGATAATTACTCATGCCCCCATGGAACTGTGTAAAATGTAGAGCTACAGGGCTGTCTTCCTTGCAATTATCTATGTTCCTAATGTGTTCTAGAAGTCTTAATTTAAACGCCCTTTTGGTCTCCCCAATATAAAACTTTTTGCATGGGCATTGTAAACAATAAATCACACCTACTGTATTACAATTATAAAAATTTTTTGTATTAAATTTTATATTATTAATAGCATCAAATGAAGGCACAATGAATTTACAAGCCTTACATTTCCCACAACCAAATGTGCCTAACTTAATAGGATCTTTATGCAACACAAGGGGGGGTAAACTAAACTTACTCCTAACTTAAGATGTACATACCTGTGAATCTGTGTGTTTAAAGTATGTGTTGGCATCCTGTCATGGGAATGTGCATTACTGATTCCCATTGAGGCATCACACTTCCCATTGGCCTCTACCCTTGTAATCAGCTAGACCACTCTTACCTCACCACTCCATGTAACTGTACCTGTGATGTTACCCTTTATGGATGTCACGTCTGTGGCCACAGTAACTTAATACACAGCTATCATGCTCTTGGAATGGTAGACATGCATGTAACATGGGACATTCTCACTGGTATGTGGCAGCTACACGGTGCTATATTCATACATTCATACATACCTGTGAGTAGTCCACATTGACATATGGGACACTTAACTGCAAACACTGACATCCACCGGCACATGCAATTAAACCTGAAGAAGGACAGCAGAACATCATGACCAACATGCATTTACTGTTGTTATACATGACACGTACTGTTAACAGTATTGTACACCTGTAATACATGGTATATCTGCTGACTGTCAACAGTCCTCAACATTTGTAAACTACACAAATCATCCTAGTCTGCTCACCCTGTGCATCAGACCATATGAGTATGTCCCTTCACTGATGGTGTGGATGTCAGGGATGTGGCACAGGCATCATCATATGCACAGGGTGTTAATGTTTGCCAGAGGCCTAGGCTGCAACACTGGATGACATCATGTGTGTGGGTTTGGGCCTTTGATCTAATTGGGCGGGAGTAGATATTATGCATGTGTGTGATGTGGTGCCCTACATATGTGTCCAGTGTGTGCGTGTATGTCTGCACACAGTTCTCCCATGTGTCTGGCCTACACAGGGGTATTATTGACAGCTGCAGACTGTACAGGTGAGGGTTTACAGTTCACAGTGTCCGGCCACGGACATGTGACCTGTGCCTGCCAGGTGTTGCATGGGTACTACCAGACAGAGGTGCAGATTGGGTACTGTCTGATGTCACTAGTCCACTGGAACTGTGTCCCTGTTGGGACCATCCCAGGCCACATGCACGTGGCCTGCTTTGTCGTGGTGTGGACAGCACAGCACCAGATGCACCAGATGCACTGCTGCTGCTACCGCCACTATAGTAGCGGACATGTGAGGTAGCTCATACACGTAGACCTGACACAGGTGTTGTAGCAGGCCTACGTCGACATGCCCAATGCCTCACTCCTACCAGATGTTCCAACACAGCCAGCTCATGCTCATGGAAGGACTCCAACCATGTCACGCAACCGTCTATCCAAAGCATCAGCAATTTGTTGTTGAGCATTTACCATTGCCTGAATGCTGTTGTTTAAAGAACGGACAGCAGCCCTCTGTAGCCTCTGATCTTCTCTGTTGAGCCATTCAGCACATGCCTGTGCCTCCATTACAGCCTGAAGCATGTGTCTGGTGACACCAGATACTGTGCTCTGTCGTGCAGGAGATGTTGGCCGGAGGTCCTCCTACGAGCAGCACTGGCCACATGCCTGTGTGGGGCACCACCAGTAGTTTGGCTGACACCATGGTGTGCAGGCACACCTTCCATAGCCCCCATACTTTCCTGTTCCAAGCTACCACACGCCAACTGTCCTTCCTCTATGGCCACTGGTGATGGGGTATGTGCAGGTATGGGATCTGTGTGCGGGGATGAGGTGGATATAGATAGAATGGCAACCAATGGCACAGTTTCAGCCCCTGACAACTCTGCCTGTGTCCCAATCATACGTTCATCATCACTGCTAAAGTCTGTGGGGACACTAACATCTGATGTACCGCAGGAGGGCAATGCACCTACATCACCTGTGAGGGAAGACAAGAACTGTACATTACAATCTATACAATAGACACACACGCATGTGATATGACAGAAGGCATGCAACATGCATGTGATACGGCAGATGGCATGCAGCACAGACAATAATAGTGGTAGTTATCATACATCCCTAGGTTGCACACAACAGCATGCATATGTCATAGCAGACGGCATGCAAATTACACAGTTATAGTAGAGGTTAGCATACATCCCTGTGTTACACCATGTGAAACAGCACAGGTTAACAGTACACCTGCCTGATGTGTGGCATATGACCTTGATAATCACATGTAGTATGACATGCGATCTGCTGATGTGTGCAATGACATGCATACATGTTTAACACAATGGTGTCCTGTCAAATATACAGTGGGGCAATGGTGTACCAATTCAGTGTTGTCTGTCCACCCTAGAGATATACTGCAAATTTAGCTGATGTGCATGGCCATTGCAGGGAATCATGAGGCATCTCTAATGCTATACAATGTGAGTTACAGACAGGGTTCATAGCCATGACTGTGTTCAGATACAATACATATATACTGTGGAATGTGACCCACGTTACTGAGGTGTATAAACACTAAACCATGATGTGGAAGTTGTGACACAGGTCACTGATGGGTATACGGATGACACCCCTGCACATCTGCAACCATATTGCTGCAGCCTGGCAACTATGGGCAGACATGGTGAACACGCTGGTACACCATGTCCCACATGACATCTGTATACCACACACACACACACACACACGAGGAGCTAGTATGGCATTTATGTCCATCACCAACAACGGGAATACACTGTATCTGTGGCCTGATGTGGATACTGTACAGATGACTGCTGTCATGTTGCAACACCCTCAAGATGTTCAACACATCTTATGTGGTGGATTGACGTTACACCTACACAAGATGTGCACAAGCCTGTAGGATGTCTAGTGTTCCACATCTATATTATGACCATTATACAAAGGCCATGGCTGAACCATGTGTAGCCATTTTATGACAGGGTGTACACATAAGCACAACACGTCTACTGTGTGTGTTGCTCCATGTCTCTGGCCATCCTCCATGTCCATGTGTGTACATGTGTTGTCCAAATTATTGTGATGGGCATCTATTTCACATGTATGTGTTGTCCCATATGACATATATGCTCCACTGACAACAGGGTTATGCAGATAAAGGGTGGTATGTGGGATATGTTTTCAGGTTAGGTATTCAGTGTAGCAGCCAGGCAAATAGATGTCAAGATAGCACATCACATTGTGTGACATTTATAGTAGGGCTATGATCCACACCAGTGAAACCTGTGTGCTGGCCATACACCACGCCACTGTGTAGTACTGTTTGTATTCACCACATGTGTAGATCAGATCTGTTGCACATTCCTAAAGTGAACAGCACCTCCACCATTGTATGCACAGCTGTCAACACATCTGGCAATAAAGTTTGTGAGGATTCATGTCAGTGAGATGATTCACATAGTTTGCAAGTGTTGCACATGGATAGTCATTGTGATGCATTGCAGGTCGGAGCTGTATATTGTGACAGGACCAAACATTATGTGTACATGTTGTGAATGGTAACATGGCAGACAGATTTGTGCGTTATGGTTCCTGATAAATAATAACACTCTCACCTGCAACGGGCTGCTGACACAGCGGAATGCCAGAGGTACCTAAAGAAGAGTAACACAGCAGTATGAGCATAATCCACCCCTGTATAAAGGCTACAGGGAGCAATGTGCATAACACATACACCAGTACATTAGACTATACTATGGTGTATCACACATGTGTGTATACACAGAGTAGCAAACTATAGTATGCAGCATGTGTGTATACATGCCTTGCATATGATGTTACATTACATATTGTACAGTGACACATGCAGCTATATGGAATATAGTTGTTATAGGTGCAGTACTGACTTAGCAGGCAACTCCAGGCTCAGTGGTTGAGAGACACCCACCTCCACAATATCGGCTAAGGCTAGTGGATGTGGTTCTGCAGGTGTCCCCAGGTTGGCCAGTAGCTCCTCGGTACATGTAAGTGGGGGCTGGGTTGGTGGTCCACCACCTGTTGCACCTTGTTCCTGGTGATTGCATTTGCATGCTGTTTTGCCCATCTAATGAGGTCTGTACAGTGTCTGTGCACCTGCTGGTATGTGTGGTTGTGGCCACCCACATCATTAACCCTCCTGTGAAGTTCCATCCACAGGGCATCCCACTGCTGTGCATCCTGTGGCACATGGCTGAACAGGATGTCATGATTGTCAAGTAGGTATGGGATGAGGGCCTCATCCTCCAAGCATGTAAAAGGGGGAAGCCTTGCACTCAGCATATCTGGGAGACATAATGATGGAGACAGGTCACAGTACCTCAGGGACATACAGAGCTACAGCTGAACATACATATGTATCACATTACTTCAGTTTAAATAGTTGTATTTGCAAACCTACATGACACTGAAGTGTTTGTGTTACATACATGTGACACTCAATGTTCAGTGGATATTATCACCATATATGTGTGTGTGTGTGTCACCTGATTACATTGCTCCTACTCCATGTGGTTGTTGTCTTGATGTGGGCATGTCTGTTTGCCTGTACTGGTGTTCCTACCTATCAGCATATGGCTGGGTGTGTCCACATTAATGCAGTCGACCTTGATGCAGTGTATATGTCACATTAAGGACTTACACTGCCTTAACAGACATGACCTGTGACCCTGCAGACATGCTCACATAAGGTTTTACATGTATGTAATCTGCCAAATACATCTACATGGCACTGTACAGTGATTCAACATCCTGCCATGTATCACCTGTGTTGCACATGTGATACACATGGGACACTGACTAGCCAGATGGTATTTGCAGGGATGGATATCAACTACAGCATGTACAGTCAAAGTAAACTAGTGGGCTATATGCCATGGGCCATGTATGCATCTAGCATGAAGGTTACCTGGCAGTAGCCGACAGGCTGTCTGTGGGGCCAGGTAGAGCAATGCCACATTAATGATCCACAGGTTTAATGATACATATACCATGCATTACCATGCGGTCATCATACCATGTCTGAGAGGGGAGTGATATGCAGCTTTGATGGACAGGAATGCATAGTATGGCAGGACTATGTCAAGTGTATGGGACAAGGATCTGTCCAGCATGTGGTAGGTGGATGTCCATGAAGAATGTGTTCGAGATCAGGATGAGTACGTGTAGCATGTCTGACATCACTGGGTTTGACTTGGATTTATTCAGGGTATGCATCATGCTACATAGTGGAGATGAGAAATGGGAAGGCTGGTGTAGGCCATCTGCACATGGCCAATACCCCTTAAAGGAAATATGTGACCTGATATGGGTCACTTGAGTGCTCTGTATGGCTGGACAATAATCTCTATATTCATGAATGGCACCCTATCATTATTAGGGTTGCCACATATGACTCCCTGACAGGTGTGGTGACATAGCTATCACAGGAAAGAAAACTGTCCAGCTGCATCCCTCACACACAAGTGTCCATTATGATGACCGCTGCCTAGGTGGTAGTTCATGGGTACAGGGTTATTAACATAGGGGTGACAATGCGAGTCAGCTATTGCTCCTAGGTCATAGTCATTTGCATATTTCAATAGGCAGATGCCTTCTGTTTGTCTGTGAGGTATGGACTACAATGAGGGGGAATAGAATTCATTAACCCTGACATACTGTAGCTGCCACTGGTGTGATGATCACGTATTATTCAGACACCTTCTGTAGTGTTGGTTCTGCCAGCAGTCCTGTTGCAAAACACTCCTGTGACATAGGAATGTACATCTAGTATACCGAGTGTAGGTGGTACACAGTATGGGTGATGATGTCCTATGACCTGGCAAGGTTATGATATGCAGTGTGACATCAACCATACTGTCATCTACATCTGTATTGCTGACATCACTTAAGTGATCAAGGTTCATGGCCTTCCAGACCAGACTCAGCAGGGTAGTAGTGCAGTACTTCCCATTATCAGTGGTGCCTCCCCCTTTGTGGGTTGTGATACTTGTTGGTGTGCACCATTCAGTGCGTACACAACCTGACATGGAGCTATGTTTTACATGATGTGTACATGGAGAACATCTTGTTTTGCCATATGTGTATGAGACAACCTGTGATGTGGGCAGGTCCCATGCAGACTGAGTGCAGCTTGTACCTGCATAGCTGTGGTTACAGGTGCCCTGTGGTGTACATGGATATATGTTTGTGTACCTGTTGGGGGGAGGGGGCCATGTGTTTATATTATCCAAGATCCTATCCAGATTGCTTATTCATGCTAAGCACTTGTTCAGGACTTGTAAACACTACGTAAGCTAATAATTACTATAGCACTCAATCTTCAACATCACCTACAGGTAAGGGTGAACTGGTTTTGTACATACTTTTCTCACTTGTGTAGAGTAATGTAGCTCTTGTACTCACTTTCCTCACTTATCTAGGTGAATGTAGTTCTATATTCAGGCATGTCCAAGAGTCAACTGCCAGTGTTCTCACCTGTCTATCTGTTGAATCTGGACATCTTGAGGCAATATACACATTGCCTCATGTACACAGACAAGCCTCTCCACCTACCACCCAACAATACAACCTGTGAGAGATGCACTCACCTAGCCAAACTGGAGGTAAACATCTCTCCAACCAAGCCTGACCCTGACTGTCATGTGGAGAAGGTACACAGTCGCACAACACCACACTCATCACATAAGCCTCACTGAATCTACCCCACCATTAACTGGGAAAACTACTCGTGTTCCACCACATTAGCCTAATGGTTTTTGGAATTCATAAACACCAATGCCCTGACTCAACATATCCACACTCCCACCAGGGGCAACAATATCCTTGACCTAGTCATTACCAACATGAATGACTGGTGCTTCACACGTGAAGCCAACGCCTCGTTGGTCCGATCAGACTATGTGCTGAACACCATTGATATCCACATTCTGCACCTACCCCCCATTAAGGGAACCACAGTATAATATGTCTACAAGGCCAACTACATGCTTCTTAAGACAGACATGGTGGACGTCATGACACCCATGCAGATGGATAGTACTGTTACAACTGCTGAATCCTACACAAATGCACTCTATAAGCACTTACAGGAGTGCATGGCTTGTGCTATCCCAAACAGAACCAGGATGCTATACTCATAATTAACTAAACCAATCTGGTGGTCCCCTACCATAAACATATTGTACTACAGGAGGAAGACACTGCTGCAAACAAGAGTACAATACCATGTATGGAGGAGATCCCTGGCCAGCCTCAGTAAGAAGATGAGATCCCTTATAAGATCCTCCAAAGCTAGCTACGAAAACTATAACGCAACTAATACCAACAACTACCACAAAGCATTCTATAGCTATGTCACATATCTCGATGTCAACAACCAGATCTGCTCTGAGTCACAGCACAAAGGCGCGAGCATTACAGAAACAATTGATGTTGGCAACATCCTGGCAGATCCCTCTCAAAGCTGCACACTCTAAAGGCAATATCACAGCATCCATGGGACTGGACAACATCCCAGGCTGCATTTTACACAAACTTTGGATCGTACTGTCTCCTCACCTACACACCATGTTCAATAATAGCCTCATATCGGGCATAGTGCCCCCTAAATGGCACACAGCAACAGTTATCCCACTCCACAAAGGTGGCTCAACAATGGACCACGGTGCCTATTTCCCTATAGGCCTGACTAGCCTGGTCTGCAAGGTTATGGTGCACATCATGGATCACTGTCACAGAGACATTGTGTACCTCCCAACCTTTGAACCCTCCCTGTTTGGCATTGTTAAGGCCGGACCATGCCTCTTAAACCTGGTAGACTTCTTAGACTTGTAGACCCTGACTGTCATGTGGAGAAGGTACACAGTCGCACAACACCACACTCATCACATAAGCCTCACTGAATCTACCCCACCATTAACTGGGAAAACTACTTGTGTTCCACCACATTAGCCTAATGGTTTTTGGAATTCATAAACACCAATGCCCTGACTCAACATATCCACACTCCCACCAGGGGCAACAATATCCTTGACCTAGTCATTACCAACATGAATGACTGGTGCTTCACACGTGAAGCCAACGCCTCGTTGGTCCGATCAGACTATGTGCTGAACACCATTGATATCCACATTCTGCACCTACCCCCCATTAAGGGAACCACAGTATAATATGTCTACAAGGCCAACTACATGCTTCTTAAGACAGACATGGTGGACGTCATGACACCCATGCAGATGGATAGTACTGTTACAACTGCTGAATCCTACACAAATGCACTCTATAAGCACTTACAGGAGGGCATGGCTTGTGCTATCCCAAACAGAACCAGGATGCTATACTCATAATTAACTAAACCAATCTGGTGGTCCCCTACCATAAACATATTGTACTACAGGAGGAAGACACTGCTGCAAACAAGAGTACAATACCATGTGTGGAGGAGATCCCTGGCCAGCCTCAGTAAGAAGATGAGATCCCTTATAAGATCCTCCAAAGCTAGCTACGAAAACTATAACGCAACTAATACCAACAACTACCACAAAGCATTCTATAGCTATGTCACATATCTCGATGTCAACAACCAGATCTGCTCTGAGTCACAGCACAAAGGCGAGAACATTACAGAAACAATTGATGTTGGCAACATTCTGGCAGATCCCTCTCAAAGCTGCACACTCTAAAGGCAATATCACAGCATCCATGGGACTGGACAACATCCCAGGCTGCATTTTACACAAACTTTGGATCGCACTGTCTCCTCACCTACACACCATGTTCAATAATAGCCTCATATCGGGCATAGTGCCCCCTAAATGGCACACAGCAACAGTTATCCCACTCCACAAAGGTGGCTCAACAATGGACCACGGTGCCTATTTCCCTATAGGCCTGACTAGCCTGGTCTGCAAGGTTATGGTGCACATCATGGATCACTGTCACAGAGACATTGTGTACCTCCCAACCTTTGAACCCTCCCTGTTTGGCATTGTTATGGCCGGACCATGCCTCTTAAACCTGGTGGACTTCTTAGAGACAGTTACCAAGACATTAGATGAGGGTAAGGAGGTCCACACAGCCTACCTAGATCTCTCATAGGCTTTCAACACCATTCTTCCTTCTGGTATTATCAACATACCCATCCGCCTGAACATTAACCCCTACGTCATGTGATGGTTTGCAAAGTGGCTCATGGACAGAACCCACACAGTGGGAGTTGCATACCCTAGGTCCGACTCTATACCACTTACAACTGCCATCCCCCAGGGCTCAGTCCTAGGACCTCTCATGTTTGGTATAAACTTCTCTGACATACAGACAAGCACAGGAGGGCTTTGGCTGAAAACGTTTGCAGACGACTGCAAACTAGGGGACATAATTGTTTCCCCAGCTGTTATAAACACCCTCTGGAAGGGTCGCACTGAGACGGATACCTGGTGTTAATATCATGGCATCAAGCTGAATGCCTAAAAGTGAATAGTCATCCCCTTTGGATATAACTAATTACCCATGGACTACCACATAGGTGCTAGTCCCCTACATACAGAAAAGGTAATACGGGATCTGGAAACACCAGTAGATAGCAATCTCTCCTTTGATACCCATAATGACAACGTGGTTAGAATATCCTTCTACATGGCCCCCCTAATCTCTAATGGGTTTGCATCCAGATCAGAGGGGCCATTGTGACTCTACACATGTCATATCAGACCCATTAAAGGATACAACACCCCATTTGGGATATACCTTACAAGACAACTGCAACAGCTTGGATAACCACACCAGTACCACACCAAGAGGATTACTGACCTCAAACAGATGACCTATGCAGCCCAACCTAAGAAACTCCAGCTGTACTCAGTTGCATACTGCATACTCACAGGTGATCTCTGTTTGACATACAAGGCCCATGTCCAACCCTGTATTGCTGGATATGCTCCACCTAAACAGAAGCCCCTGTGAGCCACATGCTCTAGGGATACACACCTAACCACAACGATGAGTAGGATGTGCTAGATGGATAGATTCCTGACCTGGATACTCTCTATGCTTTGGAACATGATTCCAATGTACATCAGGCAGGGCCCCTCACGAGCACTCTTCAAGGGAAATCTTAATGTATGGATGGGAGACAGACATGTACCCCGGGGATCAGTGCAGTGGCGCTGCTGGACAGAGGCACAGGAAACTATTGGCTCTGCCATTCAGAGGCACAGGGAACCAACCTATGGGGGTGGCAAAAGACAACACATGCTAGCTAGGCTTACAGATACCCTTGGTAAGTCAACCTATTACCTACCTTTCCACATAGTACATGTCTTATGTGCATGGATAGTTAAATTGCTCTTCCATTCTACTTTGCTATCATGCTGCTAAACTGTCGGCTCACTAAAAGACATATGCATCCTGTTATTGTGTATTGTAAATGCCAATTGACATAACTAATGTTTGCCTACCATTACAGTAATGCTATGTAGCTTGCAATATATATCTTCTTACAATACTGTACATTACACAGTTATTGGCACAATATCCCACAATGCAAAACATACTTGCACAGTGGCCCAACCTTCCGCATGTTATTCTCTGTATTACACCCATACATATGGCTACAGTTACAATATATCAACATATACTATCCCTGTTATAGCACATACTTGTTGGACCAGCTCTGCCACTGATGCTGGCTGGTGAGGAATATTTCTGTTCAAAGTCCTTATATAGCATCCCTTGTGG
The DNA here is from genome assembly GCF_019279795.1 of Protopterus annectens. NCBI lineage: Eukaryota > Metazoa > Chordata > Ceratodontiformes > Protopteridae > Protopterus > Protopterus annectens. The sequence goes on along the minus strand of NC_056732.1, from coordinate 1,428,627,115 downwards.
TGTATGCGTTGTTTGCCTTGTGACCTACAGCAGTATACACAAATACTACAAGTGTTACTATGCTCAACAATACATCACTACAAGAAAACTGTTTCCACTATATGGAATGCGTGCACTTTAAATACTACAGAATAGTACTACATACACAGACATACTGACTGTTCTCCATACCTTATTAGTAACCCAAGGTGTCGTTAACAATTGATTCAATCCTTTTCGGTTTGTGTTTCAATGTTCTTTGTAATGTTCCGCTGGTATACACGGATGGTTTGAATGTGTGATAACACATCCTTTTCTAGTTACATATCAGTGACATGTGGTATCCTGTTCACCAATTGCTGTTCCAAAGTAGTTAATTGGATGCACATCTGCTGTGCAGCTACTCCATTAGCCGATGCCATGGCAACAGTGGTGTATAAGTGAGTACTACTTTTGGGCGTTGTCCGTTTGCCTTACTTTCGAGGGAGGCGGCCTAGATGTGTTATTGCAATATATTTCAACAGCTATATGGAGACACACATAGATATATTAGCTTCATGACTCCCGTGGACTGTGTGTAATGGCTAGATGATTTAGTTCTACATGTGAGTACAGCTGTTATTTTTCGGAACAGTGCTACTTATGCAGGGTTTGTTTGTACCTGATACTTCTGCAGATGTTTAAGTCTGGCTAGGATGTTTGGCCAGCTCAAGGCTGTATGGCTATGCATGAACTGTTATGTGGTGTACAGTGTGCTCACCAGACATTCTTGATTTGGTGTACAAGTGTAGCATACTGTGCTGTTACTCACTAATTGCTAACAGATCCCGGTGTAAGCACCACCCCCTACTTTAATATTCTACATCCTAGGTCACACAAACAGATGCACAAAGCTAACTCACAACCACACATTACAGTCCCCCAAGAACACACACCACACACAGAGCACACACTTACACACACTACAGCCCTAAGAAACATACGTACACACAGCAACCTACCCAAACCGCAACACCAGAAGCACTGACTAACTATCCATTAACATCATGAGATTACACCTCGCACATCTGGTGTTTCGGTACTGTGTTCTTTCAGACCTTAAACCTCGGGATTATGTGCGTCAGTATGTAGAGCAGTCGGTATGTGGTAGGTATCCCATTTATATGTACCTCCATGGTTATGTAGATGTTGTTAACCTATCTATATATCTACATATATATGTATATCCCCATATATCGACATATCTCTCTCTCTCTCTCTTTATATATATATATATATATATATATGATGATATATATATATATATATATATATATATATATATATATATACATAAAACATACACCTTTCATTGTGTACATGCCGGTTTGTCCTATTTCAACACATTCCTACCTTTTGTGTTTTATCCTGTCAGTATACACGACTGCCATTGGTACATCTCAGGTAGCTTAGTGGTATGTTATTGTGATGAATGTGTACATGGTTGCATGTTCTAATCCTGGCAGTGATATCTTACCTCTCAGACCAGGCACTGGTAGTGCAAAGGTAATTAATGCACATTTCAGTGGTTGTGTGTTCCACATGTTTATTATTCTGTGCAAAACTACCTATATATGCAAGCTGTATTTAAGGTATACTATGTAACATGTACACATCTGTGAAGATTCCTGTCAGGGATACTCCCCATTATTTAGAACTACATCCCTGATTACATTAGACAAAACCCCTCACTGACACTCTGGGGAATCCTTGCAGAGTGGGTGGTGAACAATAGCTACACCCCAGGGATCCCGCAAATGGCTCTGCTCCACAGAGGGACAGTTAGTTGATCGATGGGGTGGCAACAGCAGACACGTTTTGCCTATGCTTATGAGTGGCCTCGGTGGTTGGGCATGTACCTACCTATATATCTATGAACCTGCACATACAGTATTGGCACATGCTGATAGCTTAATATACTGTTCAGGTATTGACTTACTTTGTGCCAATGGCGGTTGTGTGTACAATAGTTGAGGGCTACTTATGTAGTATGCACACAGTAGACCACCTATACATGACAATTTACAGGTGGTCGTGTGTGTGTGCCTTCCATGTTTACTGTGTGTGCAGGTGGAGAAGGGTGTCAGTCCATGAGTGCCTACACTGTCAGTGTGTGTGCTATACATTCCCTCTTTGCCAAGGCATGGGCATACTGGGCATGCCTCCATCTGCCTACTTGGGCTAGCACAGGGTGTTCATGGTCTGAGTCCCCCTGTGCCTGTGGGTCCCTTGGCAATGGTGGTGGGCTGTGAGGGTCTTCACCATTCTGTCCCTGCTGCAGCTGTTTCTGCAGGATCATATTGTGTAGTATGGCACATACTATGAAGATGTGGGCACATGTTCCTGGAGAGCACTGCAAGGCTCCACCAGATATGTCCAAGCAACGGAACCATGATTTCAGCATCCCAAACACGCGCTCTGTGATGATTCTGGTTTCTGCGTGTGCCTCATTATGGCTTTCTTGCATGGCTGTGTGTGCATTTCTGATGGGTGTCATCATCCACGGTTCCAGTGCATAGCCAGCATCCCCCACCCGGTGGCCATATGGGATGTCCCTCCTGGCAAATACCTGATACAGTTGTGCAATGGATGATGCTGGTGTAATTGGGTGTGTTTCTGCTATTTCAGCTGCAAGGTATCTTAATTATTGGTTTTACAGCAGGTGCTGCTATAGTGGGGCCTTTGGTGTTGATTTACGCTTGTCTGCCGTGATTCATCTATTGCCCTTTACTTCTATTATCAACCTGATTCACCTCCCATTGTCAGGCATGCATCCAGCTGCCTCCTTTCTTGTTTTGTGCTTCCACAACCCAGGATTGTGTTGTGAAATGTGTTATTATGCTGATCTACAGCAAGTTTGCTTTGTTCTGCTATGACAGTTCTCTTTTCTTTGCTGTACGACACCTCCCCTTTCCTATTGTGCAAGTAGCTGCTAGCAGCTTTGTTAGCTGTTTCTATGGCCCACTGTGAGTTTTTAGGTGTTAATTACTCATTTGTACTCCAATTACCATTCTGCAGCATTTCTTTATTGTCTTCCCATATCCTTCCTGTTTCAGCTGTGGTGCGCGCTGCACACATCCATTTACCAGGTTTCATGCATGTTTTCATCCACGTTCACATGAACTTTCAGTTACCTTGTGTGCTCTCAACTAAGCAAAGTTATGGCTACTTCCACACCCCTATCCTGCGGCTTTGCTTAGCAACACGCAACATGGATTAGCAATGATCCAATGTGCTTACAGCTACAGTGGCTTGCCCCTCTCTTGATGTCATGTTTACCTCCAGGCCACTCCTAGGTGTTGCAACGCTATGCCATGTGGTACATCCTTACACCGCCAGGACGTTTGCGATTCAGTATTACTTGACTCATTTGCATGGCATTGACTGCTAATTCCTAGTTACCGCACGGAACACTGTCACAGACCCTTAGCGATCCTTGCACTATGGTTGTGGTGTAGCATGTGTGCCATTGACTATTATGGGGATATCATGAATTGTGTTACATTACAGTTTTATGACATCTAAATATATTTTTCTTATGATCCCGTTTGCACACTGATGCACTGCAGTTTTACTTTGCGTTGGTGTGACCATGAAATTAAATGTTATTTTATATATGTTGTGCATGTTGTTTTATGCCATTGGCTATATATTTAGCCACTGGCATATATTAATATTATAATACATATGTTTGGTCCACTTTCATGGCTCCGATTTTATGTTTGACAACATGTAAACTGTTTTTTTTTGGTTTACATTTCTACATGCTTGCGCTATGCCTGCACAACTTCATGAATCGCTATATACCTTCATTTGCATGCTACACTGCTGTGCATGGGGGAATTAGCATACATGCTCCGGGAGTTGCGCAGCTCTAGTGTACACTGGCAGTGCACATGGAAACAGCTCTTACCTGAATTGCTCGACGGCCATATTTGGTGCTAGATCGCAGACGCTACTCTGGCACATGGCACGAGCTTCATGAATCCTGGGGTCTGTTTTAAGCTATTTTAAGAAGCATCCTGGAATGTTGTTGGGACCCATGGAGGCTGTGTTTTTGGCTTTAGCAAGTGCATTAAGGACGTGTTCCCTCATAACGACTAGTAAGGGGATGGTTGTTGGTATTTCTTTGGGTTTGGTAGGAGGTGATGGGAGGAGAAGTTTGAACTGAACTTGTCGGCCAGCAGTTTTGCTATAGTTTCAGGCTGGGTATAAGTTTTGGCATTCATGATTAACTCTGCACATTGTTGTTTTTCCTGAGGTTATGAACATAATTAAAAAGCCTTATGATTATCTTTCATCTGGAAGGGTATCTTTCCCTTGTAATTTGCTTTGGCAGATTTGACCAGCTCTTTAATTTGTTTAGACTGGTGAATGCCTTTTTACACAGTTTTGTCTGTTCCTTCTTAGCTTTGGAGAGGATTTTTTTCCTTTTGTTGAGTTACCTATTTATGCTAGGGGTCCACCAGGGTTGTTTTTTTTTTGCCAGTAATCAAACGTTTCACTCAGACAGGCACAGCCTCCTCTATGTAGTTATAAATGTGGTTGTACAGTGCTTTTGTGTACAGCACAGAGTAGGCCAAATTGTCATCTCAGTTCAGAGAGGCTTGGAAATTTAATAAGTTGTCACTTAGTTTGAGGTAATTTGCCTTAGCAAAGTTCTTAAGAGGTTTGGAGTTTGATGGGAGTTTTAAGTTAGTTTTAATACTAAAGGAGATGATTTTGTGGTCAAATGTTACCAAGGAGGAGTTAGTGTATGGGAGGGAACAGCATCCCTGTTTGTGATTACTAGACCTAGGATATAACTATATCTAGCTGGGGAGCTAACTAGTTGCTCAAGGGTGTTTGCATTGACAAAAGTCCAAAAACCTCTGAGCAAGTGAATTATGGGTCATATAAGTCTCCCAAGTTATAAAGGGATAGCCAAAGTCACTTATAAGTATGATGTTAGGCTGAATTTTAAGAAATTCCAGTAGGTTTAGTTAGGAGGTATGGTTTTTCAGACTCGTGTTAAGGGATCTGTAGCTGGCAAGGATATGATAGGGGGTTACACTTATGGTTAGTTGGGTATAGAGCAGCTCAAGTGAATCATGTTGCTGGATCAGTTTAGTGGTGTACTTGTCCTTTATCAAGACTTGAGATACCGCCTTGCTTTATTTTATCCTGAGTTGAGAGGGACTGAAATGTATGAAAGGTATTGCAGATAGCCAGGGTGCACTCCATCGTTCTGAACCATGTTTCTGTGAGTGCTTCCAAGCAGTACAGTTTTTTATTGAAACTCCTAGCAGTGAGCAGCAGTAGCTGTAAGTGATTCTGAGTGATTTTTGTTATGTTGGAAGATTTATAATAACCGCAAAAGCAGCTGTACCAGTCCGGAATCACCAGGACAAGTTGAACTCACAATAAGGTACTGACCACGAAGCTATAAGACCACAAAGCTTTATTAACGTGCAAAATTATATGCCACAAGCAAAACACACACGTTTTCGTCAAAGTGATGACTTCTTCAGATAAAATCCATTAAACAAACCACACCTTAAATAGTATCCACCCCCACAGGTTCAATCATTCAATTAAATAAAACAATAAATCTTATACAAAAAGTATATATAAACAAAAAGTATATATAAACAAAACATATTTAAACAATCTTTACTTCCACATAAAAATAAATAAAAACTTGAAATATAAAATATGAATATCCTATAAATACTGCAGTAAATAAAATTAGATTTTACACTTTTGTAATAAATAACTATTACCTGTTGGAAGATTTAACAACTTGTCATGGCCTAAAAAGACACTATGGGATAGATAACATGTTTGCCTCTATCCAGAAGCCAAGTGGTGACAAGTGAAAACCATTTCTGGCAAAGCATTGGGTTTGTTGATCATATCTCTCCAAGCTGAAAGATATTGGTGCCCCTTTCTGCTGCATCAAAAACCTAGACAATTGTTAAAGTCAATCATTTTCCATCAGTACTACAGTATCATCATCTGTGAAGGTAGGATGCTACTCAAGGTTAGATTCATACCCACCTGAGACACAAATTCAGAAAGCTCCATCATGTCTCTCTTCATATAGTCCAGCAACATAAATATTGTTTATGTATAGGCAAGTCAACATACTATGATGCCAAGATGAATTGTCCATTAGGTGACACCATGTCATATGCAGTTTTGTCACTTTGTTAAACTGGAATGCTTTATTATATCTACCTTAAACTGGAAGTTAAATGCACACATGTAATCTCTTTACACACATACACATATAAGTCTGCACACACACACACACACACACACACACACACACACACACACACACACACACACACACACACACACACAATCTTTAGGTTGACTTTACATACTGGAGCAGTCAACAAGATTAGAACCATTGACACTGGATCATATGAAGGGGGGAGGTTCGCACTTATGATTAGTTGGGTATGGAGCAGCTCAATTGAGTCATGTTGTTGGGCCAGACTAGTGGTGTGCTTCTCCATTATCAACACTTGAGACACCTCCTCCCTTTGTTTTATCCTGAGTTGAGAGGGATCCAAATGTATGAAAGGCATTGTAGCTTTTGATAGCTGGGGTGCTGTCCATTGTTCCAAACCAATTTCTGTGACTGCATAAGTGCTTTCAGAAAAGTTATTTATTTATTTATCAAACATTTGTTTACCGGGAAAGTCTGAAATGGAATGAGTCAATTTTCAGCAGAGGCCGAGGAGAAACAGTCCAACTCCTAGCATTGAGCAGCAGTAGATTTAGGTGGCCATGTGTGATTTTTATTTTGGAAGATTTAGCAACTTGTCATAGCCTAAAAAAGACACTGTGGGATAGATAACATTTTTGCCTCTTTCCAAAATGCAAGTAGTGACATGTGCATACCATCTCTTGAAAAGTATGGTGGTTTCTAGATAATATCTCCCCAAGCTGACAGATATTGGGTCCCCTTGTTGTTACATCAAAAACTAAGCCAATCATTGAAGTCAATCATTTTTACTGGTACTGTGGCATCATCATTGGTGAAGGTAGGTTGCTACTCAAGGCTAGATTTATACCCAGCTGGGACACATATTCAGAGAACTCATCATATGGATCAGCTGGACTCACACCGGTATTAAAATTCTCACCAAAACATGCAGCTGAATTATAATATTTCATTATCAGGATTCCACATTTTCTCATATTTTGTTTTCATTCAGAACAGTAAGATCATGTTATTCCTTCCTTCTGATCAAACATGAGTAGGGGGATCATGCAGATATCAAAAAAGCCAAGAAAAAGAAAATATATATTTACTTCATTCATGCAGTGGAGAAGCTATCAACCCTCCATATCCAGTGGCTTTGTCATGTTTTAAAGAGAATGTTAGCATATGGACATTTCTGTCTCATCTGCTAGTAAGTTAGGGTGGCATCAGTTCAAAATGGAAGTGGGGGGCACCTTACACCTTAACAATTTTAGAGCTATCACCTTGACCAACATTCTATGTTAGCAGCAAAAAACAACAAGGACAGCAAGCTAACCATTTCAGTGCCTGAGCTTGTGTTCTCTCAAAATGGGTCTTAGGGGAAGATATCCATTCAACCCTGGGGGTTTATCAGCTTGTAAATCTGCTATCCAATGGGCTTCTGCCACTTCTGTTCAATTGCGTATATCACCGTCTCTTTTATCTGGTTCACATAACTGTAGCACCATGAAAGCAAAGTTATGTTCATGTTTATTTAACTTGTGCTGATATAAAGCACTGGTATTTTTGCTAAGTCTAATATCACTTAGGTGCTGCAGTATGCAGTCTTTTAATCTCCTGTTCGTTTTAACCAAACTTGCTATAAGCAAGAGGTCTGAAAAAGAGGAAAGAGGTGTGGTGCAGCTTTGAGTCTGTGATCAGTCAAGTGTTACTTAAAACAGTTAAACACACTTTGTTATTTGATCTGATGAAGGAATTGTCTGAAAGCGCTTATCTTTTATGCTTTACATTTATGGTTTTAGCTGTCTTGGTCCTTGTTTTTTTTTGCTGCTTACATTTGTGATTATCTGAACCAAGGTGGACTTTTATCCTTTATTTGCTGGGTTTTCTGCAGAACATTCTATGCAAAATCATTATAATGTTATGATGGAGGTTATCCAGAAGGAATCAGGACTCCAATTTATGTCCAGTGTATAATGATATGGAGGGTTAGTTGAAGTCACCCATAAGTATGGTATTGGGCTGAATTATAAGAGATTTCAGCAGGTTTAGGTAGGAGGTATAGTTTTCTAGACTCATGTTAGGGTATCACTTAAACAGTGGAAATCAAATAGAGCCAGTATTCTCACAAACATACTGCCTTTTAATTTTTGTGGCTTCTTTGAAGAGAAAGCAGCATTTGATGGAGGACTTAAAGTGCATGCTTTTTTTATTGACCTTGCTAAGACATTCAGCACTCACACACCTGACCACATAAATGAAATTTCAAAGCATTAAATGTCAATCTTTTCAAAGACTGGTTAAGTAAAATGACTCAAAACATAAGGATGAGGTTTACCTGTCTATTGAAAAAGGAACTGTGAGATGAGTCCCACTGGGCTCTCTAAGGAGGCCATTTCTGTTTAGACTACTCTCTTACATATAAAATTGGGAAATAGGGTCTGTATAATCATGTTCTAACATAAACTGGGTACCAAAATAACTTCAATAAAAGATGTAAAATGTCTCCAGGACCACATAAAAGAAATACATACTTGGTTAAATAGCAAATACTTCACCTTTAACACAGATAAATGTAGCATCCTAAAACCTGGCAAAAAGAAACATGAATAATCTGTCAAACCATTAAAAATGACAAAATCATTAAAGATTTAGGAACAACGAACAACTTCAATTTAATTTCTTATGAGCATGTCAGTCAGAAAGCTATTTTTGTAACCAACTAATTCTCTGTGTAGTCACTATGTAGTAAATATGCTACCCCTTTATAAGTAAGTGATCTTATCCATTATTGAATGCACTCGGCAGTCTGTAGCCTTTGAGCATGCCATGTGTAAAAACTTCACAAGGTATATTGATTCCTCACTAGAAAAATCATAGGGGGTTAGACCATTTGTACTATTCAGAAAAGGCTTCAGGAAGTGTCACTGTATTATTTTCTTTTATGCTACATTGAGGTAATATCTGCCTGTCAACAAGGCGGTGTCTGATCTACTTCTTACTTTAAATTTATAACTCAAATGCAGCTCTAAAGAACAAATACCAGCTGAGGGATGCATACATTTAAAATAATATCAATACAAAGCATGACAAGTGCTTAACAAAACACCTTCCAAGATTATATAATAAGCTTCTCATTACAATTAGAAGTCAGTCTTCTATATATTGTGACAAAGTGAAGTTTGATTCGACACAACTAATATACAGACAACTATAATTCAAATAAAAACAATTCACTTCAGCATTAATGGGTTGCTTCTTAGCTGAATCCTTTATAGCAGTAGAATACACACTGTTTATTAAAGTAACACAAGAACTTCCAGGAACTTAATATTCTTGAAAATAATCCACTATCAGTCTTTTGTTTTTTAAACCAATACTTGCTCTTTAAATCTTGTACAGGATGAATTTTGATTTGAACCAGAGTTTGACTCTGAAGTAGGAGTCTATTAAATCAGCAACAACAGTCTTTCAAGTCATTTGCAATAGATTTTAGGACATCAACAATAATTCAAACTTCTGCCAAAGTCCTCAGGAAACATTAGCTGCTTTATCATTGCATACCTCACAGTAGTTCTGTCTCACAATGAAGTTTCACACAGTTTAGATTTTCCTTTTTCACTGCCTTTTCTTTTTCCTAAGTTTACCTTCAGAATACTCATTAACTCTTGTCTCAAACTGACTCATGATACTTTTTAAGAAGACACTAACAATTAAAGGAGCCATTCATTACTTCTACAGCAGTAATGATCACATACATTCTACAGACTCAGGAGCTATGAACCTGTGCTCCTGTACCTGGATTCTGTTGTTATATACTCTGTCACTAGACATGTACGTATGTAGATTGCAACTGCGTGCATGAGTGTGTGCATGTGTGTGCGTGCATGTGTGTGTGTGTGCGTATGCATGTGTACGTGTGTGTGTGTGTGTGTGTGTGTGTGTGTGTGTGTGTGTGTGTGTGTGTGTGTGTGTGTGTGTGTGTGTTTAAAAGAAAATGAGTTACAGGGACAAAAGACCAGGCAGCATCTTAATTAGAAACCACTGGGACATTTCCAGTTTCTTAATATTTCTAGAAACATACATCCTGAAGGGGACATTGTATTCAATAATTGGTCTAAATAAGACTACATAAAGACAGCTTATAATTTTTTTCACCTGGATGATAAATTTTTGGATATTAATGTTGTTAAATGGAATTGCTTTCTGATTACTGCTTCCGCATGGTGCTTGAAGGAAAGGGAATTATTAACCTAGTTTCAGGATCATTTTGGAGGGGACTAATGGCTATACTGTAAGTTGAGGAAGACAGTTGCTTATTGAACTTTGCAATACTATTAATTTCCACATTTAATTTTAACCTTTTATTCATGTACCACTTGTTTATTACAGTTAGTTCCTGAAGAAATAAATGGGTATCAGAGGAAGATTTAAAAATAATTCCCAGGCTGCAGTCATTTGTAACAAAATTAACCAATGGTCCCGAATGCCAGTCTGAGGGTAGGAGAAGTAGATGACAGAAAGATGGGGTGTGAGTACTGAGTCCTGGGTCACGCCACTAATTACCTTCGTACCTTGAAAAGACACCTGCTATCTTAACTATCCACCTCAGCATGTACGGATCTACTTTTATGGCACTTAGCTTATTTATGATGCCAGCAGCATCTAAAGTGTCAGTTGCTTGGACCAGAATCAAATACACTCTTTGAACAGAATGACCTCTGTCAACAGCCTGTGTGGCCTTCCTGAAGAAATCAAATCGACTAGGCAGGACCCTGCTTTCATTAAGCCAGACTGATGCGGATGTAATCTGATAAGGCTTTTGATATCATACTTTATGATGACGGGTTGGGAGGGTGGCCTAATGGTTAAGGTGTTTGCCTTACAAACACAAGGTACAGGGTTTGAGTCTCACAAGGGATAACTGGCTAGGCTTACAATGGCTCACAAGGGCAGTTAGCTTAGTACTAACCTATGAACCTATGAACCTAAGATATGATATGTTCCACGATTTTGCAATTCAGATTGGCTAATGGGTCTGTAACTTCATTGGTGAGTTCTACAGCCATCTTTGTATAGAGACTAACCATGCCTGATAGAAACTAACCATGCCTGGAATCTTGTCCCTCAACTTCCTATCTTCTCAACCAGAAGGTGAAACAACCCTAGCACGGCATCCACATCTTAGACCTGAAAAGTTAGGCCCATAGCCATCTCTTCCTGCTAATTATCCACCAGGGTCACTCCTACTACATCATACTGTTGCAAAAAGTTTACATCCATCTATACCACTTCCTTTTCCTCACCCACTAGCAGAAAATTATCCAAGTAATGCACCACCCTTAGGCTTTCGGCCCACGTTTTCCAAAACCAATGCAACACTTTGCTAAATTTATCAAACAGGACACAAGCAGCTGCACAGTCCACAAGTCTAGCCTTGTCATGATACAACTTCTCAAATGGGTACATCAAAGCCTATTGTACCTTGATATTCTGTTTGACAATGCAGTTGTTGACTAAGCTGCGCTCTAGAAAAGAAAAATGATAAAAAAATGATATTCACCTAGCATCTGTTTTGGAACCAGTCACAATGTACAAATCTTAAAAGAATCAATAGGAGGAACTCAAATCGTCCCAAGAGCCTACATGCCTGCACTTCTTTGTCAACCAATTCTTGGATCACTGCCTGTCTACCGTTGAAATATTTCAGAGTATGACAAGCCTTTGGGCAGCCTCCCACCCACAACTTTTTTGCAAAACCCATTGTAAGTCCCACTAGGAGATTCCAGATAACGTCTTCATCTTGGTATTCCCATAGGATCCATGTCAAAACATCTTTAATCAGGAAAAACTGGGTCACCCCAAAAGATGAAATTCATCTACCTCCTTGGCTAATGTCTCTGCTTTTTCCATGGGGGGTTCTGCCCCTCCTTAATGTTCAGCATAGAAGAGACTCTGCCTTCTTTTTGCCAGCACCTTACTCCATCATGAAGATCATCTGAATGAAAAAATACATGAGCAAATCTACAAGTGGGCTGAAATACATTACCTGCATTTAAAGCTCAACAGGACCTACCGGTACCTCCCCTCTTTTTGTGTGCACCCTAAACTGTCTGCCTACCCTGTCCTACATTATTTCCAAACAAGTGTTAGCATGCCTTCATTTCCATTGCAGTGCTTTCAACTTCTGGAATCTCTGCTCATGGTATAACAAGACATCCATCTCCCAAACCACTGGTTAAGAAGTATGCCAGCAAGCACATATCTCAGCTGTACAGATTTTCTCTGAATGTCCAGATTTGTACTAATTTTTTTGGTCTGTTTCTCATACAAATTGTACTTTTAAAGTCACTAAATAATGGCATGCATTTGAGTTTCATATCTTTCAAAAATGTATGCTAACACAAATCCTGTTATTCTAGCAACGTTCTAAGTTTATAAGAGCAATATTTAAAATGTCTCCCTATTTTTGGGACTTTGTCCACCCATTATTTCTGGCTTTGTCCAAATTTCTTGCACTAAGAGGTTGAGAGGTATGCCTGCAAGGGCAATTCTTTTGAGAATCCTTGCTATAAAATCACTACCATCAAGAAAATGTACCCAAAGCCCCAGATATCTGAGGTTCTGGGCCTGAAACTACCTGTGTTCCTTTTACCCACGTTTGCCAGAGCAGCTGTCAGTTTCTGGCCTCCAATGGCCTCATCCTCCACAATCTTCTGTGCCCCACCAGCATGTATCAGATCAAAACCTCCCATTAATTCTCCCTTCCAAAACTTTCCTTTCACCTTGAACAGGCTATGTGGTGTAATGAAAATACCATTATCCCTAAATAAAAAATGTTGCAACCCTTGCAAGCCCACTATAAATGCTTCCTAACCTGATTCCCCTAGACTTTCGATTTAAGCCACTCACCATTCTCCATGAGGCTATTCCTGGGATCCACATCCTCCACACCAAAGTGTGTGTATGTGTGTGTGTGTGTGGGGGGGGGGGGGGGCTGCTGTCTTGCTCTGCCCACAGAAAGTCCTGCAGACTAGCTCTGTCTTGTACATTAATTTCCATTATAAAAAATTGACAGCAGCTTATCTGTCACATGATTCTTCCCTGTTGTCTGCATCTGTTCAGCTATAAAACTGTTTCCTGGGTGCTGTCTGAAGCTTCACATGTATCACATATGTCTCCTATCATTCTTCTCTTCACATAAGTTTCCATGGGTAGGTGCTCACCTATGCCATTTCACTTTCACCTCACCATCTGGAGCTTTTCCAGGACAACCTTTTTTGAAGGTTGTGGTCAAACATCCACCAGATGGAAAAACTCTGCCTCTTGCAACATGACCTACTGCTACTGTTGCCTTAGCTCCATCACATCTACCATCCTAGAAGAGGAAACAAAAGAAAAAAACATAAGAACCCAACAGAGAGCCACCACTTTTACCTTTTAACCTGCTCTATCCCCTAAAGGAAGAAGAAATATTCAAAGAGGGAAAGAGGGAAGGTAGGCCCTCTTCCATGCTCTTGGTCCCCACTTCCAAAACAGTGCCCATCATGTAGTTACTTTAATAGGTTCATAGGTTCATAGGTTCATACTAGGCTATCTGCCCTAGGGCATTTATAAGCCTAGCCAGAATGTGTTTGGCTTTCGCCACCCATTTTAAATTTATTTTGCTATGCCCTTTTTCGAGGTTAGTATACTGTGCCTCTGTCTAACAGTGACACAGAAGTGATACCCGGGGTAAACCTACGATCTCCCATCCACTCATCAAGATTCCTCTTGAAGAGAGTCAATGAGGGACTCTGCCTAACCTGGACTGGGATTTTATTCCAGAGTGAAGGGAGCATCTGGGTTATGAATCTGTCCCTCCAGCATGTCCTATTTATTTCAGTGCTGAGGTTCAAGTCTCTCGAGCACGTAGCTCGATGGGATTTGGATTTTCTGAGGTGCAGCATGTCCATTAATTCCGGGTTGGACATGGCTTTATACGTCAGGCACAGATCGCCTCTGAACAGGCAGTATACCACTGAGTAGAGCTGGAGTTTCTTTAACCGGGTAGCATATGGCATCTGTTTGAGCCCTTTGATCCTCTTGGTGAGGTACTTTTGGGGTCTTTCCAGTTGCTGCAGGTGTCTGGTAAGGTACATCCCAAAAGGGGCATTGTACTCATATATGGGCCTAATGAGGGATGAGTAAAGAGGCACGATGACCTCTCCTGATCTAGATGTGAATCCCTTCATGATTAGGTGGGCTATATAAAATGTTTTTCTAACCACTTTGGCCACGTGGTTGTCAAATGAGAGATTGCTATCAACTTGGGTCCCTAATTACTTCTTCTGTACTTAATGGGTTACCACCTATGTGGTAATTTGGGGCACTTTGTTTTTGCCAAAGGGGATGACTATACACTTTTTGTTATTTAGCTTGAGGCCATGGCTCTGGCACCAGTTGTCTGTTTCTATGAGGCCCTTTTGGAGGATGCTTGTGTCGGCTGGAGAGTCGATTATGGCACCCAGTTTGCAGTCATCTGCGAACTTGGTCAGCCACAGTCCTTCCATGTTGGCCTGTACCTCCGAGAAATATATACCTAACAAGCGAGGTCCCAGGACTGAGCCTTGTGGGACACCACTTGTAACTGGTTTGGAGTCTGACATGGCTCCAGCAATTCTAACCATGTGGGTTCTGTCCTTGAGCCAGTTTGCAATCCATCTAGTGACATAGGGGTTTATATTTAAGCTGGTGAGCTTATCTATAATACCCGAGTGGGGTATTGTATCGAAGGCTTTTGTGAGGTCCAGGTAGGCTGAGTGGACCACCTTCCCCTCGTCAATGGCCTTGGTGACTGTTTCAAAGAAATCAACCAGGTTTAAGAGGCAGGATCTGCCCTTAACAAAGCCAAACTGGGTAGGATCCAGTGTCTGTAGGTCCCCAATATCTTTATTTATGAGGTCCATGATGATCCTTTCCATAGCTTTGCAGACCAAGCTAGTCAGGCTTATGGGGCGATAGTTTCCAGGATCCGTTGAGGCACCACCTTTATGGAGAGGGACCACTGTTGTTGTACGCCACTCTTTGGGCACATATCCTGCAGTAAGGCTGAGATTGAACAGTAGTTTTATGTTTGGGTTTAGCTCTTCTTGGAGTTCATGTAGGAAGCAGCCCGGGACAACATCTGGTCCCATTGATGCTGTGTTTTTTGCTTTGGAGAGGGTGGCTCTTATCTGAGCATCTGAGATGTCAGGGGGGCAGCACTCTGCTGGGATAGATATTTGCCCTTTTGGTGGGGAGGGGGGGGGGAGAAGTTTGCACTGAACCTGTCAGCTAGGATGTTGGCAATGTCTGTGGGTTCAGTGTGCTTTAGAGAAGTTTTTCACTGTGGTTTTCTGGGCAGGGGGTGGGGTCGAGATGTGAATATCCAGTGAGATTAGTTTATGGTCTGATCTTACCAGTGAGGGATACACTTCTGGTCTGGAGCATAGAGTCCCCATGTTGGTGATGATCAGGTCCAGTATGTTTTCCCCTCTTGTGGGAGTGGTAACAAGTTGTTCCATAGCATTTGAGTTTATAAATTCTAGGAACCTTTGGGCTAGGGTGTTGGAGCTAGAGTAATGCTCCCAGTCTATGTTTGGGTAGTTGAAGTCGCCCAATATAATGGTGTTTGGAGAGACCTTCATATTTTCCAGTGTTCTCAGGAAGGCCGAGTGGGGTTCCTGGGTTTGGGAGGGTGGTCTGTAGCAGGCTATAAACTGGAAGGCAGTTTTACCCACTGTTAGTTGCACATGGATAGTCTCTGATGCTTTGTGCTTTGCCACCAACCTGGAGGTGTGGGTAACTTTGATGAATATCGATACTCCCCCTCCTTTTGTGGTTCGGTCCAAGTTTTGGGGCCAAAAAGCATGGTATGAGGTATAACCTGGTAGTGCTGGGGTGCTCTCGGGAGCCCTAAACCAGGTTTCTGTTACTGCACAGATATCGATGTTCTCCATGCTAAGGAGAGTTTCGAGTGCATGCATCTTGAGGTTTAGACTTATCCCTTGTGATACCTATGGAGGTGGGTTTGTCTTTTGAGCCTTGCCTAAAAAAGGCACTATGGGGATAACAAGAGCCTTTGCCAATATCCGAAAGCCCAGGGGTGACAGGTGCAAGCCGTCCCTAGTGAAGCATCGTGGCTTGTCGAGCATATCATCCCAAGCTGACAGGCATTGGATCCCCTTTGAATGACACCAGTACTTAAGCCAATTGTTGAAATTGATCATCTTGTCTTCATATTGTGGCATCATTCTTGGTGAGGGTAAGATGCTACTCAAGGTCAGGGTCATACCGGCCTGGGCTACATGCTCAGAGAGCTCCTTTATGTCTCTTTTCATGTAGTCCAGGGAGGTACGTCTCAGGTCATTCACACCAGCATGAACAATGACTGAGTCATATTTGTACTTGCCTTGGAGTGACCTGAGTGCTTGTGTTATGTGGCAGATCCTAGCACCCGACAGGCTGCTCATCGTGACCCTCTCCTTGTTCAGCCTGGTGAGCGGGACATCAGTGTGCCTGACGATAGAGTCACCTATTACAAGTGTATCAGGTGTGTTGTTTAGTCTTAAGGGCTGTGACTGTTCGGCACACTGGCTTTGTGAGATATGTGTTGCACGTGTTTAGTTTTGGGGTAGCGGTTGCTTGGGTGTCTGCTTTGGAGGTCTCTGCTGCTTAGGCAGATCTTTACTTAGAGCCTCCTAATGCAACTTAAGCCCTTGCATCTCAGTCCCCACCATGACCCTGCATACAATGCTACCTAAATCCTAGTTTGTGTCCAGGTCCATATCTCCCACCTATGCCCTGGTGGACTTCCAGTAGGTGATAACCCAATGCATTCTTCAAATGTCCTGATACAACATACAGGGCATTCTGCATAATTGTGAACCATTGACAAATAAGAATCAGTAACCACTTGCCACCATAAGATCTTACATTAGCAGTACTACAGGCTTTTCTTACTTTGCCTGCCTGTTAGAGCCCTGACACTGACCATGTGGAACAACAGGGAACATGCAGATCACCTACATCTACTGGCTAGGGCTCCATTTTCCCAGATAGATTAATATGTGACCTCAGTATCTCTCAGTCCCTTCCAAACAGTATGCAGGCCAGATCAGCCTATTTGGAGAAACACTGACTCAGAATCAAGGACAGATTAAGCTACATCTCTTATCAACTTAGGGAGTTGCTAGAATAACCAGTTTTGCTTTAGCTGGCATTTTCTGAAGGATAGGAAAACAAATATGTTTGTCTCTTTTAGATGATTACTGCTATCTCAGTCTTTCCCTGCCAGGTGTTCTATAGGAAAAAAGCAATTAACAATCTGCACAATATTGACACTTACAAAATATAACTAATAATACCATCCTTAAGACTTAGCAAAATTATACTATTATAGGAAAACACTGTAAAATTCCAAAACAGTCCTGGACAGCAATCAATGAACTTATACAACCTGGTAAAAAAACACAACCCTTCCTTTCACAGATTAAATAAACTATAACATAGCAGGCAGGTTAAACTCATACTACATTAATATTGCTAACACCCTTAATAAATCCAATGCACCCAACACATTGTTTAGTGACATTGACACTAACACTACTGCCTTCTCACCACAACTTCCATCACCATGATAAAAAACTTATTAAAAATGTAAACCCTTCTGTTGTACAGCTGATAAATTAGTGGCATAATATTTCAAAATAGCTGAAGATACCATTGCATATCCATTATATATACTTATAAATCACTGTCTCCAATAAGGAACAGTGTGCATACACTAAAAACAATCCTATGTGGTTTTGTTGTATAAAAGTGGCAAATCACTGAAGCTAACAACTACAGACCTATCAAAAAACACAACTGTAGACTTGGCATTTGAGATCCAGCTTCACAGCAAATTCCAACAACAAAAACAGACGATCTGGTCCACCAGGCTGATAAAAAAAACAGTAGGTTAAACAGTAGTTAAATAAAATGCAGTAGGTTAGCGCTTTCAGGTTTAAAAACCCTTCCTCAGACAACATACAAAAGTTTTAAACACCTTTTAAAATAGATGACAACCAATCAAAGACTCAATAAAAAGCCCTCCTCTTTTTTAAAAAAGGCTTGCTAGGAATGACACCATTCAGGCCAGGTGCTCTATCAGTACCCAGATTGATTATCCATCTAGTTTCACTGCATTCTGTTATAGTTCTCAAATCCCCCCCCCTCCTGGTTGGATGAATAACCTGCAAAACTATAAAACATATGTCAGCTATACGTACAGCCAATATACATAATGCCCTATATCAGCATGTAAAGCAGTACCCTGGGCATGTATTTTCTTTTATAGTTTTGCAGGTTATTCATCCAACCAGGAGGGGGGGGGGGTGATTTGAGAAATATAACAGAATGCAGTGAAACTAGATGGATAATCAATCTGGGTGCTGATAGAGCACCTGGCCTGAATGGTGTCATTCCTATCAAGCCTTTTTTAAAAAAGAGGAGGGCTTTTTACTGAGTCTTTGATTGGTTGTCATGTATTTTAAAAGGTAATCAAAACTTTTGTATATTGTCTGAAGAAGGTTTTTTTAAACCTGAAAGTGCTAACCTACTGCATTTTATTTAACTACTGTTTGTTTTATTAAACTACTGTTTTTTTTTATCAGCCTGGTGGTCCAGATCATTTATTTTTGATGCTGGAACTACAGGCCTATAGCCATCCTTTTCCCTCTCTCTAAAATTGCTGAAAAATGTAATCATGTGCATTTGATTCTATAACACAGCATGGATTTAGACGAGTTGTTACCATGGAAACAGCATTACTATCTTTCATAAACTATATCCATGACAGACAAAACCAATGTGAAATGGTTGCATCTCTATTTTCAGACCTCTCCAAAGCATTTGGTGGTTTCTCGTCCCATGTTGTCAATTACACTGAAACAACTAGGCCTCACAAACAATTACAGGCTGAACACTGTTTGTACACTGGGCTGATGAGCTGTCAACACACCAAAACAATAACATTAAGTGTGACACAAGGTTCAATATAAGGACACTTACTCTTTAATAAACATAATATACACAGTTTTTCACCAAACAATCTATCTAATGAAATATGCAGATTTCTCCAAGATGACCTGCAGCATTCCTTAATCTAAACAAAACGAACTTAGTGCATTTTCCCATCTAACCCACCACTCAGACTACTGTGACTTAACAATATTGGCATCTAACGTAGAAGATGAAAGCTTTGAGCTGTTAATGAGCTGATTTCTCTACTCAGGGTACATGGATTGATTCATTCTCTCTTAATTTGCTAACTCTGGGACTCTAAGCAAGTCACTTAAGCAGACAGTGCTTCAGGGTAACTCTTGAGAGGGGACAATTTACTCAGTGAGCTTAGCTTGTCAGCATGTAGGTAAAATTAAAAAAGTAAATCAGTCAATCATATTGAAACTGAGTTAGTATAAAATGAAAGCTGATGTGTGTAATAGGAGACACCAGCTTAAGATTCAAGAAGCACATCCTATGAGCATTTAAAAAAATAATAACTGTAAATTAGGAGTTCAGAATAAAGTGAAAACCTTCCTAACAGAACATACATATAAGACTATAACTCAAACTTATCTACTCCCTACTCTCATTAGTTTTTGCTAACATACAGTCCTCTCAGCTAACTAAACTGGAGCAATCTTATCATAAACTTGTAAAGCAACCAAATTAACCAAACACATCACTGTGTGGCATGTCACTCCCTTAAATGGCTGACGTTATCTAACCTACTACCCTTTTCTCATATTAAGAGATCCAACAACATCCTCTGTATCCCAGACAGATGCTCTGCCTCCAGTCAGTTATTGAACTAGTACACACCACACACAGGAATGCACTCAAGAAACTAACACCTTGTACTCACTTAAATATCTAAAAGTCCTAATGGTAATACTCTACACTTGGAAAATATACTAAATCCCAGTACATAACAGAAATGTGTCATCTTATAAACAATTTAAAATCTTTTGTAAAGATGTACATCTCAAGCAAAAGGTCCTGTACTTGCACTTGTAACATCTCCATGACTGATTATCACTGTTCTAAATCTTATCCATCTACAATTTACAATCCCAATGAAATCATACCTATCAGTTTAACAGTACAGTCACTGTACCAGCCTTGTTACTAATTCCTCATTTCATGCAGTCATATCAAATCAGTGGCACAAAATTCTCACATTTTTGTACAGTAACCTGCTGGTTATGCATCTCAAGTGGGTTTATCACTTTGAATGAAATATCTATATGCTTTGCCTGCTGTTTGTGAACTAATATTACATTTGGAATATGCACATACATTGTTAAATAATGCCTAAAGTTGTACTGATATGAGCGAGTTTTACATGTTGTCAGGCTATGTATATTATGTTCTCTAGATGTGTCTGAGCTTAATAAACTGCAAATAGTACACAGTATATGTAGCATGCTAATCACATGTTAAGTTATACTCCTGAGTGCTCTAAAATATTTTTACTGTTAGCTCATTCAAATGTATATAATATATAGCTTTTCTCAATGTGCCTCTACTGAAAAGGATCTTTGCCAAGTCATAATTTCCTTGTAAACAAAAATTGATAAATAAATAAATACATACATACATACATACATTTATTTAAAGAAATAGTAGTCTGTTCATGTTACTCTATTTTGCAATCTGCTTTGTTGTAGTTGTTTGCTTCTGGGGCAGGATTGTGCATAAAAAGGATCTTCAGGTCAGTGTACTTAAAAAGGTTAACAAATATAAAATAAAAAAAAGGTATTTGCTTCTATTTGAGCAGCAGATACTTGGCTTCATTTTCAAGTGCTGAACTGCAGTACAGAATATAGGGTTGCTGCATTCTCGTGGGTGCAAAACTTCAGATGAGATGATAAACTGAGAACCTGTATGCCTGAGTTGAGCTCTCATGGATGGAAATGATCCCATGGCACTTATCAAAATGGCTAAGGGACTGTACAAAAAACATAAAAACATATTTACATATGTCTGGAGCATTTCTCCCCGGGCCTCCGCTGAAAACAGGCTCTGTGGAACCTATTCGGACTTTCCCGGTCAACAAATGATAAATAAAAATAAAAAAAAAAAAAAATTACAAACACATAAAGGGGACTAAACAAAGTAAAATCAAAAGCAAAAAAAAAAAAAAAAAAAATGTCTATAGAATTATCACCCGTAACCAGAAATTGGCTTTAAATATCAATATATTCATAGGTTCATAGCTTCATAGGTAGGTACTAGGCTATTGGCCCAAGGGTCTAAGTAAGCCTAGCCAACAAGGTTCCCTGGCTTACGCCACCCAAGAAAGTTATTTTCCTGTGCCAGTGTCGAGCAAAGACACAGAAGTGATCCCCGTGGTATATTTCCTATTTCCCATCCACTTATCAAGATTTTTCTTAAAGAGTGCTAATGAGGAACTTTGCTTGACATAGATGGGTAGCTTGTTCCAGAGTATGGGAAGTCTCTGGGACAGGAATCTATCCCTCCAGCATGTCCTGTTTATTGTGGTGACAAGGTTTAGGTCCCTAGAGCATGTAGCTTGGAGGGATTGGGATTTCTTTAGGTGCAGCATGTTCAACAGCTCTGGGTTTGACATAGCTTTATATGTTAGGCAGAGATCACCTCGGTGTAGGTGATATGCTATGGAGTAAAAATGGAGTTTTTTGAGATGGTCAGTGTAGGGCATCTGTTTGAGGCCAGTAATCCTCTTTGTGAGGTACTTCTGTGGCCTTTCCAGCTGCTGCAGATGTATTGTGAGGTACATTCCAAAAGGGGCATTGTACTCTATAATGGGTCTAATGCGTGTCGACTAGAGGGGAACAAAGACCTCCTTTTCCTGGATGAGAACCCTTTTGTGACGAGGTGTGCCATGTAGAAGGATTTCCTGACTACTGTGGTGATGTGGTTATCAAAGAAGAGACTACTGCCCACCTGGGTCCCAAGGTCTCATCACACATTCAGCATTAAGTAGACTGCCACCTATGTGGTAGTTCATGGGTACAGAGTTTTTACCAAAGGGGATGACAATGCACTTTTTGGCACTGAGCTTGAGGCCATGGCTCTGACACCAGACATTTGTCTCAGTGAGGCCCTTCTGTAGGATTCCCACATCATTTGGGGACTTGACTATGGTTCCTAGCTTGCAGTCATCTGCAAACCTCATTAGCCAAAGGCCTTCTGTGTTAGACTGTACTTCAGAGAAATAGATACCAAACAGGAGAGGTCCCAGGACTGAACCCTGTGGTATTCCACTTGTCACTGGTTTGAAGACAGATTTGGAATCTGCAACTTTTACTGAGTGGGTTCTGTCAGTGAGCCAGTTGGCAACCCATCTTGTGACGTAAGGATTTATACCTAGTTTAGTGAGTTTATCTATAATTTCAGAATGGGGGATGGTGTTGAAAGCCTTGGCAAAGTCAAGATAGGCTGTGTGAACCACCTTAACCTTGTCTACAACTTTGGTGACTGCTTCAAAGAAGTCGATCAGGTACATGAAGCATGATCTGCCTTTCACAAACCCGAACTGGGTGGGGTCCAGAGTTTGGAAGTTACCAATGTCTTTGTTTATGAGTTTCATGATGATACATTCCATGGCCTTACAGACAAGGCTCGTCAGATTTTATTAGTTTAAGACTTCCACATACCTTTCTTTCCATAAACACATACCCCAGATTTGGCATTTTTATTTGTGTTATCTTTAGAAAGTTGTTTGTACATTTACAAAATGCCCATGATTTAACATCTCAAACTTTAATTATGTCATCCCTCCCACACTCCAAAACTGTCATTTATTTTATGAAACATCTGTACTTTATGACATTGTATCATGTCTTCCAAATGACACTATATACTTTCTTTCATCATGCCGTGTATACATTATGTCGCCCTTAACAGTTTATCCAATGCAGGTTTCCTAATCTTCTTCTTCCTTCCCTTTCTAACCATCCCTTCCTGTTGTTCCTTATACTGCCCACTTTGTTATTGCTACTCTTACTGATTCTTTGCCATCTTCACACAACATTTTGTTTGTACTTTTAATATTTGTTGTTAACTTGCTTGTCTGTTATCACTTATATTTGTCCAGGCTGAGAATGAAATTGGACCATTTGGATCAATGCATTAAAATTAATTAATTAATTAATTAATTAATTAATTAATTAATTAATTAACAAACTTCTTCCCAACTAAGAAAATCAAGGGTCTAAGTAATAAAAAGTGGACCATTTCAAAGCCTTGTTCCTCTTCTCTGTATCACTCACACTACTGATATGAGAACCCTGCCTCACATATAGAACCTCAACAGCCTTATCCTTTTAGACCTATTTCATATTTACATGTCAAAGGGTGTCATAAACACTTGTTCAAGAGGTGTGAATCTCTTCTGCAACATACGTGGATCTTATTTGATTGATAGGTATGCATTACAGAGAACTAATTTCTGTGGAAATGTCTACCACTCTACATGAAGCAAAATACTTCTATTACTCTATTCAACTGTAATTGGGACGAGTGACTAGGTAACCACAAATTAACGCCCAGTTTAACACCCTTGTCCCTCATGGATTGGACAACATGTACATGTCCACATATATCCTTGCTCTGCATGTCTCGGAGTTATTTGTCTGCAGTGTATAGGAGCTAAAAAATACCATGGCAATGGAAGGCAAGGCTTCTTAAAACACTCTCAGATCAAAAGCCTAGTAATTGTGTATGAATCAATGAGCCTTGCCCTGCTTACCAGGCATGCTATAAACTCTCTCTCATGTCAAATGTGTTCTATGATGCCTGTAACCTAGGTTGTAAAATATGTAAGAATGTTTTATAATCTGCATTGCCTAGAGTAACAGACCTCCCAGTTTGTTATATAAGTATTACAATTCTGCAATATATTTCTTTATGCAAGACTCCATTCTCCAACCATTCATTTAATACTGGAAAACAACAGCAACGTTCTTCTTCTCCTATATTCGGATAGAACTGGTAACTTACACTTTTTGATCCTTGCATTGTATCCTTATTCCCTGTCAAAAAAATAAAAAGAACCAGAACCATGGCAAACAGTAAAATTTCTTGAAATGTAGATAGATAAAAGCATTAATAACATAAGGCACAACAAAATTCAAGTCCAAGTATAAACGTTTGTCATTACAGCTTCATCAGGCTAATAACAACCTAAAACTTTCAACGGTACTTACAGAGGTGTTCCCTGTCATGTGAAGTAATGCAACTGTTCATTGAGTTGTCATAGTATAGGATTTAAGGAGACAGTTGCATTTAATCCAAGTGCCAGGTGTGCTTTCAGTTGAAGGATCCACTTTAATTGTTCTTTCTCAGTAAGGTGAATAATATTACCTCCATGTAGTTATTCACATAGTGTACTTAAAATAACAAAAATTAAAATTATGTGTTTCATTTGTTTCAAGACTGTGCTTGTATAAAGCATTAGGGATAACACATCTATTAATTTCTGAAATATCATTGCCTATCCACTCTTTAAACTTCTTATTGGTTATGCCAACAAAATAAGAAGGACAGTGAGTGCATTTGGCCATGTATACAAGGTTTTAGGTGTCACAGTTGCCTTATGTGTTTAGTTTAAAGTCTCGACCATAAATGGGATGTTTAAAGTTGTTGTCGTTTTATATATCTATATCTATATCTATCTATATCTATCTATCTATCTAGACATATATATATATATATATATATATATATATATATATATATATATATATATACATCTGTTACATTTAAAGGTCCCTTTTTTGTGTTATGAAATAGTCGATTATTCTGGGTTGTTCCTTATAACAAAGTCTATTTTTCAGGCTGGAAGACCTTTTGCAACCAAAATTAGGTTTCATAATTGTGAAATGCCATTCAGGATTGGCCAATATTTTTGTATTATTTGCTATACTGGTTGAGTGTTCTTGTATGTAAGTATGAATTGTGATAGAATGGGTCTACCGCAATAGGCCAAAATGTCATATCATCAACTTTTAAATAAACAAGATGAGAAGACCGAAGTTTCACTTAAGTGAAACTTTACATTACCAAACTTCAGAATTCTGAATGTTTGACATGCCAACAGTCCAAGGTGAGTGGAAGAGGAAATCTGCTCTTATCTGTACTCTAGTGAGAACACGGAGTTGGTATGCTTATGTTGCAGGGGGGTTGGGGGACGCAGCCCACCTGGCATGAAAATTTTGTTTGGAATTCAGTAGTTGTTTTTGAATTTAAGCTTTCCTACTGAATAGTCATGTCAGTGCTATAGTTAAGGATGTGATTATTCAGTGAGTTTTATTTGGGTTTTGTTTTGTGATTAGTGGGTGGGTACATTGAGAAGTTAAACTTTATGTTTATTTGTACTTGGTTTATTTTACTTTATATTTGCAATATTATTATTACTTTCTGGTTCAGTTTCTGTTATCGGTGAATTTGTTGGTAGTGTCCATTAAATTGTGTTTGCTAGAAAGTATGTATTTTTATAGTGTGCTGTTTTATGGGAGGTGTTTGGAGTTGTGTGTTGAATGCAGTGGATATGTTAACCGGTCAGGTAAATGGAAATCGGTTATTTGCGGTTTCAGTACTCAGAACTTTCTTCGATGTGGTCTCGGTTTTTAAAAGTCGGTGATGTGACATTTCAGTCTACTGAAGTAGACCCGATAGAATAGGGGGTTGTGTAATTTTATGTGGTTGAAATCCAGTATGCAATGTTGAATAACTTCTTTTTGCATTTTCTGTACTTCATTGTGGCTATAGTCTCTAGCAATAAAGTCTTGTGTAGTGGCATCTAGCTATCCTTTCATCTTATCATTCTGGGTGTTCAATTTGGCAACCCTTAACATTTGTTTTTTTACAATGTTCTTGAAAGGAAAAGTTGGATGCTACTAGTGTAGTGGAAATATATGTTCCTCTTCACTGGTTTCTTACAGAGTGCTGCATGTATCTTTCCCTCCTGATTTTCAACATATTCAGAGGATCACATTACCTTGTTATGCGAATTGCTCAATGTAATATCAACAAAATTGATCTGATCAGTTTAAGTTTCTTTCTTGAACTTGAGAAGCTCTGTTGAACATGAGATGTAATAAAAAAAAAATCTTTAAAAGATGTTTCATAGCCTTGCCAGACAAGAAAAAAATCATCCACAAATCTTCTATAAAATTTTACTTGATTTTTATAAGAAATTTGCATTACCTTTCCCATACATACATAATGATGTTGGCGTACGAGTTAGCTACCAGTGTACCCATAACTATGCCTCTTTCTTGCTTGTATAATTGTTTTGGAAAAGGAAGACATTATTGTCCAGGACCTGTGAAAGCAATTCGCATAACAAGGTAATGTTATCCTGTGAATATGTTGAAAATTCCTTTAAGTCCTCAGCCACATATTGTATCCCAATGTGGTTGTATCTGACAGTAAAAATTGAATCCACATCAAGTATGGTAACGATGCATTCAGAGAGATCTTCCTCTTTAAATTGTTCAGATATTTGATAAAAAAAAAATCACTTGTGTCCTTAATGATTGTACCAGTTTGCTCAAGGCCAATCTAAAGTTGTCAATCAAGAAATTTTGAAAGTAGTTCTGTGTTCAAGCCCCTAGCCGATACAATTGGCCACATGAGGGGATTTGTGATGGATTTATGTATTTTTTGGGATGCTGTATGTGAAAGGAATTCATGGAGAGCTAGATATTAGGTATTAATGTATGGCCGTATCTATACGTTTGTCAACATGTAACTTATCAAGGTAATCAGTCATTGACTTATTACTGTGCATTCCCTTTTGGTTATTAGCCTGTATTCATCAGTATATAACATTAGTTGCGTAACATCCATATACAATATGGTTTTAAGTACGACAACTCCACCTCCTTTATCAGCCCTTTAATAACAATCTCATCATTATTTCTAAGAGACTCAATGGCTTTAAACTGTTCAAACGTTAAGTTATGGAATGAGTTTGAATGTTTATGTTGACACAACTAATGTACCTCCTTCTCCACTACCTTTTCGAAGGTTTTATTCAGAGGTATATATATGATGTTCCTTCTATAATAAGTATGCATAGAGTTCACATCTGTGCCAAAAATAATTTTCTGGTTCAATAATCTAATATAGTATTTTCTTTCAGAAAGAGTTTGCACTATGTCTAGTTCACATTCAAGGATAAAGGTGAGCCCTCTACTCAAAATGAAATGCTTGTGCTTAGTAAGAGTATGGTTCAAGAGAATAAACATTAGTTCAGTGTCATTTACATTCATGACTGGCTGCGGGTCATAGGGCATTGATTCAATTTCTTCCCCACCATATTGTTTCTGAAGCTCTTGATCAGTTTATTTGTGCCATAGTAGTGATTGTTTGTGCAGCATAGGATAAGTCACCAGATCTAAATCTCTGACTGAAGTTGCATCCACTGTTGGGGGGCCTTGATCTAAATTCTGTACACTGATTGGTTGCTCTAGAGGTGTGTTTGATACATCAACCTGACATTCAAGAGGAGTTCTGAGCTTAATAGACCAAGAAAAGAAGTGGCCCTTTTTAAAATCATTGATATCAAGTATTAGTTTTCACTTTTTAGTTTCTATCAACCTTTGTTCAAAAACTGTAATGCTGTCAATGGCTTCATAAAATAGATTGGAGTGTGAATTTTGATCTATGTTTTGAATCAGTTTCACATATTTTATTTCCACTTCCTCCTGTACGTCCATCTCATTAGATTCAAAGAAGGTGTTCATCAATTCCACATAAAGAAATGAACAACTTAAATTTATAAGCTGCCATCTTCTTAATAAGTCAGGGAATATATCCCTAAATGTGGGCATTTTCAGTATATAGAGGCCCCTATGTACAATTTTGTTTTGTAAATAAACATTAAAACTCAAGCACTGCCATTGTAGTTTCTTAAAGAATTTAACAGTTTGATCAAACTTCTCTAACTGTTGCTTAAACTGTAAAAGTGAATTCATACCTTGTGTTAATTCTTTCATGACCCAGATGCTCTCATTGTCAAGGTCACCAAACAGGGGATTCATTTGTACTACCATAAGTTCATGGATCATTATTTGCATCTGAGCTGGCATGTTTTACTGTAAAGGTAAAATCCCTGTTCCAGCCATGTTCGTCAGTGACAGCAAAGAAAATACAGTGTAGAGGAAAACAGTGCTGAACAATAAGTCCAGTGATCTTCAAAAGTTTAACAATCCAAAAAATAATAAGAACTGGAACAACAGCAAACAGGTTAAATTTATTGAAATGCAGAGCAAATAAAAGCATTACAAATGTAAGGCATGAAAAGATTCAAGTACAAGTCTAAACTTTCCCCATTATGGCTTTGTCAACCTGATAACAACTTAAAACATTGAATGGTACTTATAGAGGTGTGTCCTGTCAGGTGAACTAGTGCAACTGTTCATTGAGTTGATAGTATAGGTTTTAAGGAGACAGTTACATTTAATCCAGGTGCCAGGTGTGCTTTCAGTCTCAGGATCAACTTTAATTATTTTTTTTCAGTAAGGTCAATAATATTACCTCCACAAAGTTGTTTATGTAGTGTACTTAAAATAAATAAATTAAAATTATGTGTTTCATTTGCTTCAAGCCTGTGCTTGTAAAGCATTAGGCATAATCCATCTGTTAATGTCCGAAATATGAATGCCTATCCTCTCTTTAAACTTCCTATTCGTCATGCCAACATAATAAGCAAGACATTGAGTGCATTTGGCCATACCTTACATTTTTAACAACTTTATCTGTTCTACATTTCAAAAAATTTTACCCTGTTTGTCATGGTTCTGTTTTTTTTTTATTTTTTGGATCGTTGAACTATTGAAGATCACCAGATGCATCGTTCAGCATTGTTTTTCTCTACACTATCCTTATTCCCTTTCTTTATAGATTTTCCAACTTCAAATAGGAAGCCACTTGCCATCATATCATCAGTCACTAAAACACTTACTCTGTCTTCCTTCTGTATACATGTACTCTAAATATGTTTGCATTATCAGTGAAGTCCCCTGAGCATCTTTATTCTAATTCCCATCAGAATTCCTATGAGAATTTTAATTTTGCCTTATCTTTTCTGATAAAATATAATATGTTACTTCCTCTCTTCTTACTAACTATCCATCCAACCATCTATAACCCCTTTTTCCCATTTATATACATAGGGTCAAGATGTCACTTCAGCAGTGACCATGTCATCATAATTATCCATCTGGACGATTTAATACAGAAGCTATTGTACTTTATGCACTAACAAGGAATCTGAGCATGCTGTCTTTTCGTAACAAGAATATATTATGGCAGTGCACCTCTTTTTTACATATATTACATGTCTTTTGAAGCTTTCTATACAACTTTTGAAACTTTGATTTGTGTATTAGCTGGGAAAAATTCATAGAAACAGAAAATGGACACATGATCCTGAAACAAAGTATGTATTAAAGACTGAAAACTCTGTCAAAAACTAAGTCTATTTAAATGATGCAATCAATTTCTTTCAGAAATGAGCCTTTGTTATACATATAACTTCTTCTTGTCCCTGGAACATATTTGTCCTAGATGTTATTTGCCTCCTACTCATGACTTTATTATCTAGTGTGAGCTTACCTTGTTTTGTCTGAAGTCAGAGTAAACATCCTTTATCATATGTACTCTGATATATAAATAGACTTTGGTTGCATAAACATATCATTTATGTCCTTAATATTAGTGCAGGCATATAAAATTATTAGCCTTAAATAATTCTCTTAACAACATAGGCACATACCAAAAACCTCCTCAGAATTATTCTGTCATCATGATCTATCTCTGTATATCTATGGGTGTATGACAAACTATTGGATGAACAGATTGCAGAAATTCATATGATTGAAACCATATGATCAAACAATCAGTCCATCAACAAAAATAATTTAAACCAAAACAACACCCACAAACCACACTGCTTTTACAATGTGGGTAAGCCTCCCGTGGCTCACCACACCCCCTGCTAATTATTCATACTAACTCCAAGATCACACTACAGTGGGGAAGAGGGCAACTTTCCTGATCTCTACTGTAATGTGATCTCACTCAGAATGATTTGATGGACGGAATTTTTGGTAATATGGTTTCAATCATATGACTTTTGACAATCTGTATGTTTGATCATTTGATAGGAACCCATATTGCTATAGCTATCTCTATCTATAGCTAATCTATATCTGTCTATATTTATATATATCTATCTAGAGAGAGAGAGAAAGATGACTTTCATTTGATTTAAACAGGATAGCAATACCCGGACAAGAATCTGGACCTAAAGACCACAAAACAGTCCCCCTGTTGCATTTCTGTTTTTTTTTTCTGCCAGTCACAATGTATCATAATATCAGACAGACATATAATATCATAGAAAACCCTCTGACACAATTTCTATAGCTGACAAGCTCCCCCTACCAAAAAGAAGTAATTTATATAAAATTGAAAATAACTAAGATCCATTTATTTAAAAATGCTCCATCATATAAAATTTAAATAATCATAAAAGAGAAGAAAATGAACAATATTAAATAATTCATCTCTCCACTCCTTCACCCATAACTAAAATTTGGGTCTACTCTCAGCTTTTGTCTGAGAGCACATCTTATTATATAACATGTCTTGCCATCTCACTAACTATAAGAACCAAAGAGTAAAGACAATTGCTCTGTTTTTTTTCAATATGTGTGTCCCACAGAGTCCAATAGTCTCCAAATAATATAAAAAACATTTATTCATTTTTTATTTCCTTAAAAATGAATCCCATGTATAACATACCTTAGCATTTTGAATTCTATTATATTAAAAAAACATTCTCGCAATCTTCCTTGCATCCCATCCATTCCTCTGTTACAAGCCAACAGTCACTGTTTTTTTGCCTTGTGTTTTGATTAACTGTTAATTTTAGTCATAGTAACTACCTTAAAAAGTCAGATGATTCTAGTATCCCCCAAACCTAATTGTCCTCTTTCCAATTCTCTTTCTTGTGTACTTCTATTAATAGAATGATAATGATAATTAATTTATACCATTTGTCTATCAGCCAACAAGCCATGTAGACTTGTTTTACACTCATGCTTCCTATTGTTAAATGCTTTTGTGTCTTTCCTCACTGAATTTTTCCCTATTTCCCTTTTCAAAACTATCGTAAAAGGATTGTTATCCTTTAAATAAAAAAAAATACCCAATGAAATGCTTTCTGTCACATAACTCATATGAAATGATATCAAAACAACAGCCAGATGAACTAAATGCAACACCTAATCCTATTATTTTAGTATAAACAATACTTTTTCTGATGGCATCTAATCATGATCACCAGGAAAATAAAATGCAATGAATAATGTCTAATATTTAGTTTCTGTTTCCTTGTGCAACATAAAAATATCAGCAATCTTCCTTGCTAATTCCCATAAGCATTTCATTTATCAAATAAACTTTCTTTCTAAAGGGCATTTTGAAAGTTTACTAAAAGCTGTCTGTTTCCTTCGTTTTGGAAATTACACCTTCCCGTTGTCTCTGAACACTTTCTTGTCCAACAAAAGTAACATGTAAAACTTTGTATTTTCAATAAAATTTATTTTATTTTGGTGTCACAATGTCCTTTTCAAACCTTTACATTTTTCTGATTTATTTGTAATTCTGTTTTCCATAACATCCATTCCATTCCCTAAAATAAATACGCCAATAACTGTCATTCCCAGAAACTAACATTAAGTCATCTGCGTAAACTAAAAATAGTGGAATTTTCACCCCTTTCAACCAAGTCCCATTGCCCCCTAAACATATAACATCTATGTGCTTTATTACTACATTACCACT
The DNA here is from genome assembly GCF_019279795.1 of Protopterus annectens. Lineage (NCBI taxonomy): Eukaryota > Metazoa > Chordata > Ceratodontiformes > Protopteridae > Protopterus > Protopterus annectens. Next base: position 1,428,594,987 of record NC_056732.1, on the reverse strand, counting down.
AACAGGGAAAAAGCACCACTTTTAGGGCTTTCCTGCCTAATTCTTCTCAAAATTCTGTCAGTATCTTCTCAACCATTTATTAACAACAGCACTTGACCTGCTCTACATGTATGTATCGGTCTCTACATCTTGATACCAAATCCATGCTGTCATAATATTCACATATTAGTCTATGCTTAAAGGTATTAGAGGTATTTGCTATGTCACATACCAAAAATATCATCATTCTTCTCAACATTATTCCATATGATGCAAGTTTAATTAATAATAATTCTTTTTAAATTTGCCTTTTTGATCCACCATACATTCCTGGTATCATATACCTATTAATACCTTTGTGTATTCTAATTTGTATGACTTTCATCAAGAATTTAGCCTGTACTACTTAGATCAACAGGGCTCCAGTTTTTCATATCATATGCGTTACCCTTGTTCAAGATGACAGTGTGTACTATACAATTAGTATGAACCCTTAAAGAAAGCCATCCATTCAAAAGATTAAAAAAAGTGTGTCACTATCATGCACTAAAATACAAACATCATCATCAGCTATGTCTTCCCCTGGGAGTGCTATCTTTATCTGCCTGTACTAATATCACTTTAAGCTCATCTAACTCAAATTTCTTATAACTATTTTTTAAATCTACATCTATCTGTTCTAAATTCCTGTGTCTTAACACTTCACTTTACATGTTTTCATATAAATTCTCTATACACACATACACACACACACACACACACACACACACACACACACACACACACACACACACATATATATATATATATATATATATATATATATATATACATAGGTTTACTATCATAAATTCGAAAATCAGAACAAAACATGTCTGCATTTTCGAATTTATACATCGGAAATGAACATTTCCGATTTGTCCTAATGTCGAAAACAGCTGTGTATTGTCGAAAACGTCGCTCGCAACATTTTTGGCAATACACAGCACTCTCACCCGTCCCGTAACTACCTACCTAACTAGCCTAAACACACAGTTATGCAGGGGGGCTGCACCCCCCAGCACCCCCCCAACTTAATATTCCAACTCCGAGATCGCACTACAGTGAGGAAAGGGATGTATTTCCCTAACCGCACTATACCGTGATCCCCTCACATGAGCGAACGTTAGAATTGCGAATGCACAGTCCATTCGCAATGGTAACGTTCGCTCACATCACCTGCCGAAATATGAAGTATTCGAACATCTGTTGTTCGAATACTTCATAGCCGTGCAAGTGCACGTTGGCATTGTGATAGTAAACCATATACATATATATAGATTCACTTCATAATCTCAAAATGCTGAAATCTTGAATTTCAGTTTTTCGAGACCATGAAATCAAATACACACAGCTCCAAAACACCAAAACCGCAAAATTCAAAACACCTTATACACAGCACACACCAGACCATACATATACCGCAACACCCACATCAAAACATAAACAAACAAAACAACACACATCCACAAACCTGCAACACAAATATGCAGGGGGGCAAGCACCCCTGCACCCCCACCCCCCTACTTATATATACTAAATTCCAAGATCGCACAAACAGTAAACAAAAGCAAACACACACACACACACACACACACACACACACACACACACACACACACACACACACACACACACACACACACACATTCAACAGTCCCTCACACTCACATCACACATATCAGCACACTCACATAACACTCAAACTCCCACCCAAAATCCTTACAAAACACTCAATTGCCTGATATAACACCTAAATCGACACACAACACCGCATATCATCCACATACAATCCCGGACATTACGTAGCATAAAGCCATAACCGCGAATTTGAGATATTCAAATTCATGATTATACACTTTTGCTATTTTCAAACTTCGACTTTAGTCTCGAGATACTGAAATTTGACATTTTAGTACTTCGAAATTATAAAGTGTTTCTATATATATATATATATATATATATATATATATATATATATATATATATATATATATATATGCAGTACTCTTAATGCTGCGGTGGTGGTGCTGTGGTAGCGTTGTCGCCTCACAGTAAGACATTGTCCTGTTCGATTCTCAGTTAGAGCATCTTCTGTGTGGAGACATGCGTGAATGGGTGTACCTTCATTGAAGGTTGTGCGTCAGGCCTGGCAACTCGGCATGTAAAAATCGACTGCCAATCATTAGCGGACCGGAGTTCCACTGTGGCGACCCCTAACCAGGAAAAGCCGAAAGACACAACAACAACAACAACATATGCAGTACTCATAATAATTTGTTTACCTTTTCTTTCCATTTGAAAATGTCTTGTGAGGCAATATTATTTCAAATGCCTATCAATGTAAGTACCTGCACTTAACACTGGACTCATCACTGTCTCTCACAAACCATATTGATTATGTAACAAAAAACGTCTTTCACAAATCAAACTTTGTTTCAAAAATTATCTTTCCTCTGACTTCAGGAGATCTATCACTAAAACGGTCCTACTACCTAAACATAAATATGTCCTGTCCTTACTGTTCTTACATTCTGTGTATAATACACTAAAATACTAACTGTTGAGAACAGCATCTGTAGATCTGCTTTTTAGCTGTTTAGCTGACACCCCATCATACCACTGTAACTTAATTAAGGAAATCTGATGGTTGCATTTTAATGATAGGACATCTTACCTGTTCAGCTGTTTAGTATTTAAAATCTTAAAACTAGGATTCTGTCCACCACTGAGATCAAAACTGTAATTTAAGGAACAAACCTACTCCTTTAGAAATAGTCATGAAGACTCCTTTCAAAATGAATTTGGTGAAAAAAACTTTCTCATGCATTTGTCCCTCAACCTGGAATCATCTAGTTAATAAATCAAAGCTTTATCAACAGCTAAAAAAGTCAAAGTAGACCTGCAAAAGTACCTCATCAATGAATTCATCTCCAAATGTTTCAGGGGTAATGGCTAACACAGTGTCAATAATAAAGTGCCACTATTACAACAATTGAAAATAATGTAAAATATTGTAAACACTTCACAAATTATTATTATAATTATTAAACTGGTAGCTGTTTAATAGTTTCTTTATTGTTATTCTACAGTTGTTACAACCACTGCTTTACTTTATATACAATTGCAATCAACTGGATATATGCTGAATGTAATTCACTATCCCATAGGAATTCAAAACAATACTTCTAGCAGTGTCTTTTTCTTTTGATTTATGTAATGGAAAACATTAACTAAGTATTTCAATTTTTGAAGAACAGTGCAGTATAAGATATATGTACCTTCTTCCTAAATTATAATTTTAAAACAGGCCATTTTATAATAAAAATGTAATAATTATAATTGTATCGACCTATTGCTCTAGACGTACTATCTTATTTCCAAACGTAATCCTTAGAATTACATTTATATCATTTACAAAGGAAATAGACATACAATCCATTATATGGCCATATCCTTTACTTGTTTGCAAATTAAAAACAATATATATTTTAATTGATATTCTAACTGTGACTCTAACTCTAGCCAACATTTTTACTTGACTATTATAATTAAGTCATCTGCATAAGATGAACATATATGAATGTATGCATCAGAAACAATTTCCAAATTTGCTTCAATATGCTTTACATTATTCAATAATAGTTGTTATGATTAATCAAAATAATAATCCACATTTAACTTTTCTTTGAATTTGAATATTTTTATCAAAAATTATTAAAATGAAGACAACTCATTTTTTTTCCTGGTACAGTATTATTTCTATTTATTGTAAATAATTACCTTCTTGCTTATCTAATAATCATGCATACTTTTCCATATGATCTTATACTCTCCTTTTTCTTTTTCCCATAAATATTTTTCTACTTAATTTTGTAATACTCTCTTTTATACATAATCCACTAAAGTGCACATGATGTACAAAAAGGAGCTATAGTATAACGTTGACTCCATAATATAGTTTCTTCTGTTTACTATTCCCTTGTATCTAAAACCCAGACATTTAATTTAACTGCATTCTTCCTGTGATATACATACCAAAAAGTGCCACATAATCTCTAAACTTCAATTTTATTATAATCAATTAGCTCTAAACAATATAAATATGGAAAATAATCTATTTCAGTCATTATGTTACCTCTTTTATATGTGCTTGGTCTTAGTTAAACACTTTCCTTAAAGCCTTTATATCAATTGTTTCCTTTCCCTTATTTCTCAAGTAACGATTTAAATCTCCCATAAAATAATTTGCGTAGTAACTCTAACATAAGCATTTAATAATTAAAATGTTTCTTCATTGTCTCTCTTAACTCAGGCTCTATATACAAATAATACAAATAATTAATATCTATATTCAGAAATCATATGTAAACAAGTCTTCCTGAAATGCCTACCACTAAACTCAATAACTGCACTGAAGGTTTATATAAAATATGAATACCAGAAAATAAATATTTACCAAAATTCTTTTTACCCCCATATATATTCCACTTTTTAGTTTGGTCCTTTATCTTACTTTGTAATATCCATTAAGCAAATAATGTCAGCATCTATTTTATTACAAAAATCTCATACAGTGATTCATCTTTTTTTCATTTATAATAGTATTAACATTTAAACAACATGAACACTGTGTTCTTTTATTTTCTTATCATTTTTTCTTGCTCCCTGTTTAATTTTATTTTCCCAAATATTTTGCCTATTGGATTTGTTTTCTTTCACTCCCCTCATTCATATATGCATCTAATCCATCATTTAATTTCATAATCTTTTTATTCTCTTCCTCTTTAAACCTCATCACCCTATCACATTTTGTTTGACTTCTTCTCCTCTGTCTTTTTCATTAACCTGTTGTTTTGACACAGAATTTATATTGTGCATATTATTTCTATTTTCTTTTGCATATACAGTATTTTCTAAAGCCAGTTCCATTTTTCTATTTCCAGTATCAAAGGACACATAACTCAAAATGTCCTGAACATTTGCACATTATACAATTTGACATACATTTTTAACAGCACTTTCCATTTTCCACTGAGAACGTTTTATTTTATGGCAATTGCGTATTATGCGTGTATTTCATGCTGTGCCTATTCCAAATATTGCAGAATTTATTTTTAACCATATGTACACATATATAATACAAACCATAAAAAAATCAATATCAGCAGTTTTAAAAGCAATACAATAGGTACATTACTGCTTCTCAAACAAAAATTATGTTAGCCTCAACTCTCTTAAACTCGATTCCCTGACAATGCCAGCATATCTATTCAACTGCACTGCTGGGGAATCATATAGGGTTTAAGTGTCAGTTCCAAGAATTTGCTCTCTCTCCCCTTGCAGTAAAATTGTGCAGTTGGTTATATTAGTTGGTGTGGGACTGCAGCTTCCTACTTTGGGGGTGTAGGAAGGCTTTCCTTCTGAAAAAAAAAAATACTGAAAAGTATTTTTGTAAAGTTTTTTTTTTTTTTTGTGGGTCAAGTATCAGAGATGAGGCTTGGAGAATGTTCAAGTATCCACTCATAATGAAAGCATACTATATTACATCTATTTGATATAATATTTACACCAGTTATATTGCACGATGCACATGGAGAACATAATTTTTTATATTATACATGCTTAAAAATCTCTCAGTAGGTAAGTTTCAAAAGTCAATTCATAAAAGTTATTTTTTCTCTCGTGGATAATACCCAATGGCATTGTAAAGTTATCCTAGCCCTCATATCTGTTAATTTCTTTGTTTGCTTTTATAGTTATGCACACAACTCTGGTTACCTTGATGAATTTATAACCAGGGTCATGTCTTTGGATTTATTAATTTTACAATTTTTATACATGATATTCCAGTTGTTGTATACTCTGTAGCTCCCTTCTCTTTGTTCTGTACTGGCTACAGCTTCAAAACACAATGTGCACATACTTGTTGACCTAAATCTTCCATTAGTATCATCTTCTTGGAAACTTCAGTGTCTTCTTGTAGATATAATTTGTCCATAATTTAGCTTCAGGAAACTGCTTCTTCTTCAGTAGGTTCATTTATTTTAACACGTTTCAGCTGTTTATCAGATACTCCATCAGCTTTTAATTATATAATTTGTACATTCACATTGCCATCCATTTTTCCTCTTCAAAATAAATTTCTGCATCCACCGTGTCTTCCCAAACCATATCGTGATCACCCTATGGCCCAGTGCCATATTTAAGAAAGTGAAAAGGAGGGGGAAGTCAACTAGTGCTCTGGCCAAATTGCATTCAATCCCTATGAACCCAATCTGGAGTCTCCCATAAAAAGAGGATTCTGTTCTAGAGGGACTAAACTCGTCAACAAAGTATAAAGGAAAAATAAAGAAACAAAGAATACAGACCAAAGCAAGACAGAACCTGGTAAAGGAGTGCATAATTTGAAAAAAAATATATAAAAACATTCTTTTATCAGGGTATTATTTTAGATAAAACCAGTTACTCACTAAGGATATACACATGCTTGAGCTCACTGGCCTTTGAATATACAATGATATTTTTTACTTAGTACAAAATTCATTAATAACATGAAGTAAAAAATAACTTAAAATGGATAATTTGCACATCTTCCATTACATCTTCATCAAGGAAGGTTTGTAATATGTGTGTGTGTGTGAGTGTGTGTGTGTGTGTGTGTGTGTGTGTGTGTGTGTGTGTGTGTGTGTGTGTGTGTGTGGTGTGTATTTATATGTTTAGAGGAAAACAAATGATGCAGCAATCATGGTGCAGCATTAGTTCAAACTAATTTTTATTCGTCAGCAGACGATTTTTCATTTATTTATTGTATAGTCAAAAAATGTTCATTTTGAATTAATAGTATTATAGTCGTTCCTCTAAAATGTCTCCGATTTTGCAGAATGCCTCTGATTTTACCTCATATTTCTGTTCTGTTTCTCATATAGCTTGTGACTTTCTGGTAAATTACTGAGAAATAGAGTAAGTCAATAATGCCAGACACTGGAGCTTTATTTTTATTAATCAAAAAATGTATATTGATAAAAAATATTATTCTATTAATATTAAAAAAATGTCCCAGATTTTGGGCCTTTGTACCCTCGTTGTTTCTTGATTTCTGCAGAAATCTTGAATAAAGAAGACGAGTTAAGTGATTATAACTGATTTTAACCAATAGTAAAAAAATATTTACTGAATCATGTGGACTTGGGATTCATTTTCTGATAATAAGCAACCAGACCTAAAATACATTAACGTATTTTTACTGGTTGGTGTGGGACATTTCCTAGCTGAATTTACTTCTTCAGCCAGGGGCCATATTACCTCTCTGCATATTGCATATTCACAGTATTTAGCCTCTGCCATATGAAGCTTATTTTTGTTAGCATTGCCTGAATATCCTGAATATCTCAAGGAGTTCAGCACCGTCTGTAAATTAAATAAATGTGACTCAGAAAGTCTCTGAATAGGTTACTACAACATTCAGTTGTACTGATGAGCAACTACTTTAAGGTTAAAAAATGTATCCATGATCCTATGAAAAGTGGCAGAGGCAAAAGAACCCCGAATGATAAGACAGTATAATGGGAAAAAATTGGGGTAGAGAAGTTTGTCTTTTCTCTGGCTTCATGAGTCACGGAAATCTACATGTACTTGTTTAAATCAAGAGTTTTCTGAATATTTGCTTTACCTCCATTCTGAGAAAGGGAAATGTCAAAGTATTATATGTCATTCAGTATCCATACATTTTTTCAAAGACATATGGAGCAGTCTAGCTTAGTGGCCAACAGAATCAAGCTGTCAAATTAAATTTTAGGACTCTTCAGTGACTCATAGTTTAAGCATTTTTTACTTCTTTAGTAAAGCTGTCTGTGTGAGACTCTGCTAAAGTGAATGATTTCAGACTTACCTTCTCTCATGATACAATTCCTGTGTGATATGATATTAAACGTGTCCTACCACAAAGGTCTGAAAACACTTGTTTATGCTTCAGTAAAACCTCATCATTTTTGAGCCCTAGACATTACATCACCTATATAAACAGCAGGGTTTAAATATTTAGGAGCACACTATTAGTGTTCATTTCAATTACCAAATTAATTATTCAACTTCCTTCCGGGTTTTTAGCACATTTCTATTATATATCAGCTCTGGTTTCTTCCTTTCAATCTGTTTTGTTTTGTAGTTTATGTATTTTTCTCTACAACCTCAAAGAGTCATTGCCATTTTGTTGGGAACTTTTTCTGCAAAGGGAGCTAATGCTTTGTCACCTGGGTTAAATTCTCCATATCTGGCATTTCTTATTATACATCCTATGCTGCTTTTCTCTTGCTCTTTGCATATGCTTCTTAAATTTGCTATACCATGAATGTTCTACATTTTTTTTAATATTCTGCACATTGTGTGCTTCTCTTTTGGCCTTTTATATATGTCTTAACTATTGCCATATCAATTTTCAGCCTAACTTGAAGATTCATGATGGATACGTCCACAGTTTAAACAATGTTTATGTCCAACAAGCCGTGGGATATCTACCATGAAAAAAAATAATGGGATGAATTATTCTGTGGATTGAAGCACTTCTGTTGCAGAAAAAAGGGGTAAATAAATAATTGATCCTAGTTCTTCCATCCGGTCATGTAGTTTTCTTTAAGATAGACTTCAGGGTTTCATTAAAACACTCCCATAATTCATTAGCCTGAGGGTGGTATATGGAAGTTGTTATTTGTTTTACAATGAAACATTGATAGATCTTTTATATTATCCTAGACATAAATATTCAGAATTACAGGCCAATAAGCATTTCTTTAGGAATCTCTACCAAAGAGAAAAGCAACACTAGTTCTGTAACTTTTAATTCAACATTAACCTTTGACAGTGACACTGTTTTATGAAGTTTCAGAACATAATCATAATTACTAGACTGCACAGATAGCCATCATGACTGTGTATTAATAAGAGAGTGTGAGGCTGCTGTTGACCCTGAATACATCTGCTACCCCCCATTTGTATTTGGGGTGTCATCATGCCAGAAACTATCTAACTGTGCTCCAATGCACAATTTCTACAGTGCCTTGAACTGGGAAGTCTTCACCTATTATAATATGTAATAAATTAGAGACTATAGTGAAGGGTATAATAGCTTATCTAACAGTGTAGACATTTCCACATATATTATAGGATTCTCTCTCTTTCTCCTGTCTCCATGAGCACATATCACTTTCACTCATGTATTATAAATTATTTTATACTTACAAATATAACCATACTTCCAGAATCAAATAACCCTCTTCTCTCTTTCTAACACTGAACAGAGTGCATTCAGCCAATTCAGTAGTAAGATAATGAAACTATGATGATTTATGGCACTGCATTTTTACTATATTGCATCCTACTGAAATATTTTCATTATCAGCTTGTTGGTTAGAAACTCTACTTTTGATCAACGCATCGTCCTCATTATTGCACAATGTTTAGAAATGTGCTCGCAGCTTTCTTAGACCACTGACATCTGCACATTCTTAGTTATAGGTTTGGGTTGTTCAGTGATAAGCATTAAACAGTCATTCATTTATTATCCAGTAACCTTTCACTTGGATTAACTGATACATTGAAATTCATAGGTTCACGCCTGAAAGCCCAGTTATGTAAAGTGCATGAGTCTGCTCTTTTGGACTTATCAGTTGATAGAATGTTTATCATTTTGCTTTTACTGTTTACTTGGCTTTAACTATGTACAAGTTTAAAATGTGTTTTAAATCACAGATATGCATTCTTACTGTAAAGCATCCATTTGTTTTCTTATGAATGTGCTTCATTTAAATAAGAAGATATAAAAAATTCATTGTCTGTGTCTTAGAATTCACAGCTGCTCTTCTAATTAATTTTTTTCAGTCTCTGGTAGCTCAAATAATCATTTACATCTACCTGCATTTAAGCTTTCAGGTACTCCCTATGTTACTTGAGAGGACAAGTTCTTCACCCAGTCAGACTAAACTGAGTGTCATAGGTTTCTATGGGAAAACAGTATACTCATAATTTTTATCTTGGTAGAGCTTCTTCAAAGGAAGGTTGATCTTTGCATTGACCACTAGATCTGTAAACACTGTCATTTGTTGCTGTAAATTGGCCATTTCTTTGTCTATTGTATTTTTATGGTCTATTAATTATTTTCATACTTCCTTTAAACAGAACAGAAGGAAAACACAAGTTCTTCCATTCCTGGTAAAGAAGTTTAACTCAAAAAGGTTACACTTGCAGGCTACAATGTAATAATAATATCCAGGTAATTTAGCACAAGAACCCTGCTAAATATTGCTAGCCATCAATGGAGTATAGAAGCACTCTGTCATCAGAAGCTTTTGACTATGAAACTAAATGCATTTTCCCTCTAAAAGGCTAAGTGAGATGTGCCTTTGAATTTCTTTTGCTTTGTTAACATAAACCTGTATTTTATATAAGTCATGTTCCAGTATGACATTGGACTTTCATTTGTGGTTTGTGCTTTAGCAGTTGTCCAGTGATTTGACAAATTTCAATTATTTGAATATATATATATACATATATATATATATATATATATATATATATATGTGTGTGTGTGTGTGTGTGTGTATGTGTGTGTGTATGTGGATCTACTTAAAGATTGAATACCATTTATACTGATGTGTATAATATTGAAACAAATTGATCAACGTTATACACATCAATACACTGTTATGCATGCACTGAGAATTAATCTTGACAGATGCTCAACTTTAAAAAAAAATCACGAAGAATGCATGTTTTACAGGGGTTCCCTTGTACCCCCATCCCTTGCTAATTATATAGTCTGACTCTGTCATTACAGAATCCCTGGAGAAAGTGTATATTCCCGTACCAGGGAATTGTCGATCTTGCATGCCTGTTGAGTTAAATGGTGACCCTGACCATTGTTAAGGTTTCCAAATATCAGAATTCAGTCAAAATAATAATTAATTTATTAATATCATACACATGGGGAGACTAGGTAATCAGTTATCCATCTCCCTGATTAATCATTTCGCGTGATTTTTATACACTGTCAGAATAATCAATATCAAACATTTGTTTTATGTAAAACTGTCTTGACCAATCAGAAAAAAAACACTACAGCATTATTTTTTGCTTAGTATTAAGAATTATACAGTAGATCATACAGTAGTTATGCAATGTATTAATAACTTGTTTACAGGAAGAATCTCATAAGAATATACATAAAACTTTCTAAATTAATGTCAGATATGTATTACATAAATCTTTGCGAGCAGCCAGCAGAATGCTAAACTGCTTTATTAGTCCCTAAACCAGTTCTCTATTCATAACATTCAACACTCAAATAATGTGCTCTTTATTTTGAAATAAGACTTCTTTAGCAGCTGTGTACTGTGTATTGAAGCTCATTACTTAGCAATTTCAGTTTTGTAAGAAAGAAATAAAGAGATTTTGAAATAAGCCATCCTGTCCTGTGTTTCAGTAAACACTGAACACATTTCTGCTTCTTTTCATAAGCACATTTTTATTTCTGATTTTACTAGAACATTTGAATCAGTGCACACACTACATATTGGCATTTAATTTAAAATAATATTGATTAAAATAAATATACCTTCACATTCCACCATCTGATGCTATGAAGCATCACTTATGTCAAAATGACTTTTTTTTAATTAGGCATTATTTATACCTCCTCTGATGATTCTGAACTCTATCACGACAAATGAAACTTTCTTTACATATCTTTTCCCTTTTTCCTTTCCATTCACAATTTTAAGGGGTCATTTTAAAAAGATGTTTTTGTTTAACATAAAAGTATATTTCCGTTTTGAAGGTAAAAAAAATGTGATTAGAATATTCACACACACAATCTTCAGTAGATTGTTCAATAATACATTCAATGTTATGAGTCTTTTCACATTCCCCAAATATAGATCATACATTTTACCAAAATCGAATATTATTTCTTTTTCCCCATTAATTATATTTTGATTAGTTTCCTTCTTGGTCAAAGGCAGTGTTTCAGATATTTTCAATTTAACATTCTTTCTGATCGACATTAATTTTAAAATACAAGCTTTAATTAGAAAAAGTAGTAATGCTATCATGATTATTACGAGAGCTATAAGTAGGAACATTTTTAAAATACTTCCTCCCCGACCTGAAAAAAAACTGTTAACTTTGTCCATTTTGAACTGTCAGCATCTTCAGCATGTGCATAACTTGCAGTTCTAAATGTGTATGAATTTGATGAGAATGATTTGGGATGTACACATAGGATTCCACATGGATTAAAGCATATGTCCCACCCTTAGATTCTGAATAAAATCTAGCGCCATCCTGTTCTGTAGTACTACAGCACACATAGCAGTTAACTCTTGAGTCACTAAATCTATACTAGAAAATGTTCATTATTCAGTATTTCTAATAGCATTGACAGCTTTCTAATTTCTCACAAGGATTTTACTGTCCCATATGCAGGGAAGGTACCTGCAACAGCGATGATTCCATTTCCCAAATCCATGTGTGCCAGGCCTTTAAATGCTGTTTGATTTATAGTATTATGCTTTAAGCATGGAAAGAGATCTTGCCCAATGGGTTAGAAATGTATGTCCGGCTACAAGCATTGTGAATTTCTCCTTTCAGTGAAGTCTTTATGTGTCTAATAGCTGAAATTACTTCACCAATATAACAACAGACCAGACCAATTCATAGGCTACCAAGGATAAGCTTTATCTTCACATATGTAATGATATACATTTAATAACGTTGCTGCTTTTCTTCCAGTTTCCTCATCAGTATTCCAGGTTATATTACAAACACTTTGCTCAACTGAAAATGTTCCATTATTGCAGTAACAAACAGTCCCTTTGACTGCTGTCAGTAATTTAAGTGGCTTAGGATTAAATAATAGAGGAGCATGTTTATTATTCTTATTTTCAGACAACAAAGCAGCTGAAAATATTGTACCATTATCTGTTATTGGAATTGGAATAAGTTGAATGTCCCCATCAAATGGTGTAGAAATATGTGCACAAACCCATCAATTAGTAATATTTAAAGTTTGAGCATATAAATGCAAGAAAAGTATTAAACTGAGGATGCCAATCATGTATTTTTTGCTTTAGTATTCTTTAATTACTTTCTACCAAATTTGATTGATCATTTTTGCTTATGAGAAAATAATTCAGTACTTACATTTTTGATAGTACCTGGGGAGATGCACTTATATTTCCACTATATGACATTAACCTAAACAAAATAATAAAAAGAAAAAAATAATATTCAAATTATGATAGTTGAATTCCAAGATTTGTTTTGCAAAAAAGTTTGGAAAGGCTAGAAATATGGGTATTGAAAGACACATCATGTTGTTGCTGTGGATTACTACAAAGTTATCCAAATAACCTTCCAAAACGTTAGCTTTTAGATAATTCAGAAAAATAATGTTGGTTTGATAAATCAATGTCCAAATATATATTGAGTAAAGAGAATCACTTTGCTGGGCTGTGGTACAAGTAAAATCTGCAGAAATAGATTCAAATAATGTAAGGAAATGGTGTCATATCTGGTTCTAGTTCCTCATTGGATGGCAACATGAAATGATATGTTTCTTCTGTTTTCCCATGAGTCATCACTTCTGGATGCCAAACAAATTTTTGATTTTTATTTAGTTTGGTTAGCTATTGGTTGCATAGGTTCACATGCTTTGATGTCATCAATGTTTCAGTCGTGCTCATCGCAGGATCATATTCATCTTGCCTGTGGCACATGGATCCAGGCATGGAGGCTCTCACATCTAATAGCAGTGCTAGTGGACAAGTGAACATGATATGCCCCTCCCCCTCTACCTGGGCTGCAGGGCATTCTCCTGCTAAGGAATTTGATATACACCTGGTCTCCTGGCCACAGGGGTGTTCATTTGACAGTTCTTCTTGCTTGTTCACCTCTTGAACAAATCTATAATTTCTGTGCAAATAAGTACATAAAGACTTGCAATAATGTAATATAATTTCATCAATATCTTGTAATTCTAAATTACTGGGGAAAGGTTTTACAGGGATTTTCATAGTTCTACTCATAAGTATTTCATGTGGAGATAATCTCCTAGATGTATTAACTATGCCTTTAATACTAAAAAGCACTAATAGTAAAGTATCAGACCACTTCAATCCTGTCTCTTCAAAGACCGTGGCTAGTCTTATTTTTATAGTCTGATTAGCCCTTTTTACTATTCCTGAAACTTGTAGTCTATAAGGATAACAAAAGCTTAACTTAATTCCTAATGCTTTGCAAAGTTGTTGGGTCACTTGACAAGGAAAATGAGTACTCTGATCAGCTTGTATACAACATGGGAAGCCAAATCTAGGAATTAATTAATTTAACAATTTCTTAGCTACTGTGATAGTATCATTTTTCAATTCAGGATAATCTTCTGCCCACCAAAAATAAAATGTCAACAATTACCATTACATAAAATTTTTAATACTTGTGGGAGTTCAATAAAGTCCCACTTAAGGACACAAATCGGGCCCTAAGGTGTTTGTCTTGATTTTACAGGAGAAACAGATGGTTTTGCAATATTACATTCTAAACCAGTTACAAGTATTTACAAAAAAAGAGGCATACCAATAATTTGATATTTGTTTTACCAAGGCATTCTTACCCAAATGACATGGAAGGTGATATAATTTAATTAAAGAACTTAGAAAATTCAGAGGGGTTACCAATTGACCATCCAGATGTCACCACAATGAATCTGGAGAATGAGTACAGCCATCATTTATCCACCTTCTTCACTCAGAATTTTTAGCTTGGTTCTGCAATGACAAAAGTTCAGTAAAGATAAATCAGCATCATTCAATTGCTTTATAAATGTAGCCTGGACAGGATAAGACAATGTGACTTGTCTTGCTGCTTTATCTGTGAGAGGATTACCTTTAATAATGCTCAAGGTATCAGTTCTTTGTGTGGCACATTTTGCTACAGCTATTTCCTTTGGTAATAACAATGTTTCTAGAAGATCATTTACAGAGTGTGCATTTTTAATTCTTGTCAAGGATGAAGTTAACTCCTCTCTCCATAGGGTACCAAATTGTGTATGATAACATGTGCATTTGCCTAATTTATATGCTTCAGCTAATGCTACTAATTCAGTCATATGTGACAAAACTCCTCCGTTTAATTGCCCAGTCAATAAAACTTTATGTTGTTGCAAAGAGAAAAATGCTGCTCCCAGTTTACCATGTTATTTGTTATACAAGAGTCATCTACAAATAAGATAAGCTCTGCATTTTCCAAAGGACTGTCTCTCAAGTCTAATATAGGAGAAAGAACAGAATTAACAACAAAAGCACAGTTGTGGTTCTCCACTGTCAACTGTAGGAACTGAAGAAGCAGGGTTAAGTGGTGGACATCTAACAATATTTAATGACAGATCATTCCATAACAATAACTGTAGCTCATACTTTTATCAGTCTAGATAATGACAAATACTGAGTTCTTATTCTTAATAATAAGGCTTCTACTGCATGTGGAACTGCCACTTAGGTCTCATGACTGAGAGTCAGTGGAGCCACCACATTAAATATTTATGCCATTGTGGCCACTACCATTAGGGTGGGGAAGGTCTGCAGTGACCATATCTAAGTTTGCACTACAATATGCAATGGGTCTATACCCATTTGTTCTGCATTGTGCTAATGGTCCTAATGCTCTTTTATTTCTCTTACTACAAAACAGAAAAAAATATTTTAGAATAATCTGGTAAATCTAATGCTGGTGGATTAGATAACAATGTTTTTAATAAAATGAATGCATTTTCATGTTTTTCTCTTCAGTGAATAGGTTCAGATACATGTTTTTTAACAACTCTAACAAAGATCTTACCACCTTCACATATTTGATAACCTCTGTTGTCAATACCTAGTTAATCCCAGAAAAGTATGCAGTCATTTTTGAGTAGTTTGGCATGGTGTAGTTTGGATGGCAGCAATCTGAGTGGACAATATTTGTCTAGCTCCTTGTGATTTTAGATGTCACAGATATCAAACCTTTAGCTTCCACAACTGCACAATATTATCCTGAGAAAACAGCTTCAACAGGAAGACCAAGGGAAGGGCCACACATCCCACCACCTCTGGCAAGGTCCCCACAGCCACATACAGGTGAGGACTTAGAGAGAGAACCATCAGCCGCTGTCAGTGTAGGTAAATGTAGGCATGCTCAATTTGACCTCACCATGGCTAAGAGGCAATACATAGCACACATACTGACCACCTAAGGGGTACACATTTCATCCTATGCACATACATACAACAAAACAGATGCAAGACACTGCTCACAACCTTTACTTACCCATGTAATGGACATCTACTGCTAGCATCACACAGAGTCAGCCCTGAATTAAAACACTTGTAAATGTATGACTATCAAGGTAAGTGTTTAACCTAGAACAGGAAAATAAATGGTTAACACAAATGAATGAAAGATCCTTGCAAACTGTTACTTGCTAATGTACCTAAGTAAAAGGTCGGTGAGATCTGTAGTAATAACTTCAATATGTAGCAGCACTGACATATGTCAAGAGATGTTGTTCCTTTAGTAACTAATGGGGCTCATAAATCAAAGAAATACACAATACAAAAACCTGTATGAAAGCAGTACAATTTTCAAAAGAGCATCACAAACACTGCTATGCACTCAATCAGCTATACACCCTGTAGATCAGAAAAAAACCTTAGGCATCCCTGAACCGAAAAGATAGAAACTAGGAGATTACCCATTTATCATTATTTGCACAGGGTATTATTTTGGTGTGCAGGTGGCCAAGACTGACACAAAAGGTTGTGAGTGTATGTGAGTAAGAAAGACATTCAGGCAGAAATGTATACAATTATCAAATGGCCAGTGATACAGAATGAGCTGCAAGTCTCATAAATGACCCATGTACCTGTTATGTGCGTGTGTTTGTATGGGCACTCAAGGCATTCAAGGCGAAACATGTGTGCGTTATTCTCTGCAAGAATACAGCCAAGGTCTGTGTGAGCTCTATGTCCTGGCATGTCAAACAGGTGTGAAACATGCATGGTAGACTTAACAGTTCATCGTCTTCACCCCCAAATGCAAACACTGACTCTGTCAGGATTTGCAGTGGCATATCCATGCCCATGGTTAGATGTGCTGTCGCTACCTAAATGTGATTGATGAGTGCAGGATAAGATCAACTTACCTGTATGCCCAGAATGATGACCCAATGGCCTACCATGTCTGGGTGTGGACACATCAACCACTGATGGAACAGTGGAAAAATTGCCACTACAGGAGCATGGTCGGGCATGGTCATGTTGACTAACAGCAGATGATGTTGCGGGTTTGCTGTTCCCCTCCCAGCAGATGTTCCATTACAGACACTACCCATTACATTGTGTCATTCATCTGATCTACTGAATCGGCCACATGGTGGAGGCAGTCACACATCAGTCTGTGCTACATTTACAAACCTAAGCATGTCAAAGGAGGCCCTAGTGGAATCTGCTTGTGTCTCCATAATTGCTCTAAACACACATCGAGTGGCATGTAATTATGCACAAGGATCAGGTGGAGGGTGGACAGTAAGTCTCCTCCACGTACCTGTAACAACCCTTCTGTGTAGCACCTTGCCCACACTTTGACTATGGCTAGAAACAACCAGCACTAAAGCTGCAGTAACCACACTACCCTGATGGTGTGTCTAGCCCTCCACCTGTCCAACATCTGAGGACTCAGTGGAGTAGGTATATGTAGCCATGCTGTGTCTGAGAGAAATCCATGGGAATGGATGAATGTCAATCTCTGCACTCCCCAACTGTGCTTCTGTTTGAACACCATCATCATCAGAAGCTACTGATACTCAGACATCAGGTGATAAGAGCCCTACACTTCCACTGTCAGCATCACCTGTGATTGTAAGCAGCAACCACAGAAATTAAATAATTAATATACTAAATATTAAAACAATTTATATGGTAAGCTAACACTGGTCATACTAATGCAGATAGTACAGCAATACAGACACTCAGTACACTTACCTCACATATACAGATAAATACATATATCTGATGAATGGCTCACACATACAGATAAATAAATATATCTGACAAATGGTGATCAATAAGCCAAAAAAAATGTTTTGCTTACCATGTGCAGAAGACTCCACACTCTGTAGGGAGGATGGTTCTGGAAGAAATAAAGTAAAGGAAGGATGCCAGTTAAACATCACTATGGGAATAAAACAGGGGGACAGTGAATACACAATGTGCCTATATGTCCAGTAAGATTACTTTTAACTGAAACTTGGCTGACACATCCACCCACATCCCATGTGTAATCAACAACTGTGTTGTATATGTCTATTAAGTCATCAACAGGCATAGTAAAAAAAAAATCTGCTCATGAAGTATTACTCAAATTTATTTATTTTACTATATAAGAAATCTAGTACTTGCCATATGTAAGCTTACCTGGAAGCTGCGCCTGGGACACAGTTCTCCTCCCAGACACATTAGCACTGACATCAAGCACATGTTGATGTACAATTTCCAGTGAGCTGTTAGGATCTCTGACAGTGGTCAGGAACTCTTCATTTGATGTCAGCACTTTATCAGACCACCCCCTGTAGTCAGCTGTTCACAGGCAACTGCAGCTTAACTCCTCCAGGCTTATGAAATCATATCAGTGCCCTGATGACACATATGATAATAAGTACTGGCACGACCCCCAAATGCATTGACATTGTTCACTAAATGCTTCCAAATCTGCATTCTGGCAGCCATATTCACATGTCTTCTCTCAACCAGATAGGTGCCATGCTACCTGAATGCCTGCACTATGACATAATTTTCTGAGATACTGAAAAGGGGGTTTATGTGGATTTCTATGCTTGGATGCCATAATCCTATGTGACATAAACAGAGAAGGATACAACACAGAAGTCTCACGTAACTAACATCTTCCTTAAGTACACATTTATCAACATTAAGCACTGGAACTACACATTCCAGTTATTAAAACTGAAGGTTATGTGGTTGTCCCACACTGCCTCATACACACAAAGCAATGTTTGTCCAAACCAGAGAATATCACTTTAGCAATGTATTATGTTTTCCACTGAAATATCAGAATGTCTACAAATGTTCAAGTGAAAATCACTTGAAACACACTTTTGTTCTGGCAACACACAAATGGTAGGTGGCTCCCCCACCCTCAAAACAACAAACAAATGAAGGTTTGTACAAACCAATGAATGCCACATATTAGATTGGTTTATATGATTTCAACACAATTATCAGAATGGGTACACATTTACAACAGAAAAGACAGCTTATGATTGCTATTCACCTCTCACTGTGCTCACAGCTCCCCTTGAGGTGGCCCTGGGTCATCTCAGAAGCATAATATTTGTATCAGTGACATGTGCATTACAATTCTCTGCAATAACATAGAAGATTGTAAAATACACAGCAAGAGCACTGGAACAGGCCACCAAAGCCCTGCACTGTTTAACAAAATAAGCACTGAAGCACAAGTAAAAAGAAAGTGCGGTCACCATGCAGAAGATTAAAAATGTGCTTTAATAAAACCACTTAGATAAGTGCTTTCAATGCACACCTTCATCACATCTACAAAAACATAGTTCAACTATACAAGTTAAACTAAGCAACAACCAATCAATGTGAAACTTTCAGCATCCGCCCCTTAAGAATAGGTTTAAGGGGGACACTTTAATTTAAGCCTGGTGGCTTATCAGCGTGCAAATTTGCTTTCCAATTTTCTTTAAAGCATCTATTAGTCCTATTCTCATCCTTATTTTTATTATTATTTTTAACTCTAACTTGTGGACTTTTTCTGTTTTTATAATGATTGGAGAAATATGAAATATTTCTATTTTGTAATATTGCTTTTGTTTAGCATTCATATGCTGATTGCAACACTAAGGATTTGATATACACTGCTATGTGTAAACAATGTATATGTTTTTATCTAGGTAACAAACAATGTATATATTTTTATGTTGGCAACACTAATAGGTGCTTTAAAGAAAGAATACTTCAACATGCTAGGGATATACTTAAAGGTGATTTAACTATTGCCCCAGCAAAGCATGTACAAGATCATTCAACACATAGTTTTGAATTTATGGTGCTGCAAAAATTACTTTTTATATGAGAGGGAGAGATCTAATAAACAAAACTGAAATAGCTGAAGTAAATTGGATAGTGAATTTGCAAGCTGATAAGCCACCAGGCTTAAATGGAAGTGTCCCCTTTAAACCTAGTCTGAATGGGGCAGATGTTGAATGTTTCACACTGACTGGTCACTGCTTAGTTTAAATTGTGTAGTTGTATTATGTTTTAGTAGATCTGATGAAGGTGTGCACCAAAAGCGCTTATCTATGTGGTTTTATTAAAGCACATTTTTAATCTTCTGCATGGTGACTGTACTGTTTCTTTTTACTTAAGATTGTAAAATCCAATTTTAACAATAGCACTTGTGAGGAAAGCGAATAACCTGTCGATTTGAGAAATGCCTGCCAAAAATGCTTATTCCAACAGTGATCTGTAAGACGTGCATAAAGATAAAAGTTAAAATTTCTACTAGATATATAAATTGCTTTGTAACACATTACAAATTTTAGGATGTACTTGAATAATACAAGCATACCTTAAAAAATTAGAAGTCTTCTTTGCAGATAAATTACCTTCAAAGTAATAGGAATATTCTGTTTTGTTTAAACACCCAAGTCTCTTCACCTTCAAGTTCTCTATCTGCACAGTTACCTTTTTTTATTGTGTAGGTTCAGGCCTCTGAGCACAGTGAGGATGCAAATAAGGCATGAACTCATTAAAATTGCTGAATACCAAACTTTTGAGTTCATATAGCTGATGTAAACATAGTGTAGGCTCTACACCACTGTTAGTTGCTAATGGAATGCAATCGTGATGATTAGTGGGAGAGAGAGAAGGAAGACACAGCAACAGCAATTCAGACTGCCTTCCCTGAAATGGGTGTGTCTCTCAGGATACACTTACAAAGTGTAGAAGTAACTTTGGCAATCTTTAAACTGGAACTAAACAGCACACATTGATTATTTATGTTCAATAGTAAGCAAACTCTCATGCCTGCGCTGATAAATGTTTTTTTTCACTATAATGTACTAGTTATCATAAAGTTAAATGAGAATTATACAAAATGCAATATAGCATGCCATGTTTGAGATTACAACAGAGATAAGGGAAGAATGAACACAATACAAAGAGAAAACAGAGCTGTATTGGTGCAAAGAGAGTCATAAATGATTATGTGATAACTCCTTGCCCTGAATATCTATTCAACACATGTACCACCAATGAGAATGTACAAGTGCATGTCCTGTTAATACTGTAGAGGAAATGGGAATTGCTTGCATGACCATGATTTACTTTCATGTTTCAAAGCTATCTTTTAGGTGAGGACAGACAGCACTCTCACATTGTGTTTTGTAGTTTCAATAGTATGATAGTTCAAATCTAGAGCTGTGTAAAAAGATTTTCCATGTGTTAAAATGTTCTTTTATAAATATTAATATTTGCACGATGCTTGGCTTAGCACACACATGGTGAAATGTATCAGAATTTAAACTTAAATATCAGCTTGGGTGATATGAAGAGCATACATTACAGCTGTGAATCAACTGTGTGTGTAGTACACCCTGTAAAGACATTAAGGCATACAAGACATAAGATAGTGAAACCATGGTTGCACCACATTATTTTTAAGCATAAATTATATTAACATTTTCTTACAAAGAATAAAATGTATTTTTGTCTTTGCGTGTGTTATTTGCATGCTGTTCTCCTGTGAGCAAACATGCCTTAAGGCTGCAGACAAAAAAAGATACATTGTAACTTGTAAAAATGATACATTGTTGCTTCTTTCACCTTCCTCCATGCAAACACAATAAGCTGCATTGCAGGGTGATCAGCACTCATGCACAACATCTGCAGACAAAAAAGATACATTGCAGCTTGATAAAATGAAATATTGTTACATATTTTGTCTTCCTTCTCACAAATATGCTAGTGGAATTGCATGGTGGTCAACACTCTGAACAGTAATGAGTGTGAAAAATACACCTGCTCCCAATTTTTCCCTGTGGCAACCAGTGTAAGTCCATGGCCCCAAAGTAGGTAAGCCAGGGTTCTAATCTAGCACACACTACATTTTATTAATGCCATTCTACTTAATTTTAGATAAAAATTAACAAATCTGGTGACTTCAAATCAAAGGGGGGTGCTGCAGGAGAAAAGTTGAATGTGTGGGGCTAACAGGGCCAACAGGAAGGGGTGTCACAAACTAGAAAGGGTGGAGCTATGTTTTTAATTAAATATGCTGCCCTGGGTGCCAAACCGTCATTATGAGAGTCCAGTCAAGACAAAATTAAGTGTAGAAGAAAAAAAATATTTCTATGCATTGGCTACATGACAGCTTACTTAATATTTAGATGGAAACAAAAAGGTTGTGAGGCATGAAAAAATAAATTACTTTTTAAATGCATTGCTGGAATGCCAGTCAAAATCACGTATAACAAACAAACAGTACTTAACTCAAACCACTTCTCCTTGCACTGCAGTTCTAATTATAATTTATATTCAGCTTTAAAAAAGTACCAAGCAACATGTTGAAAGTAGCAATCTCTGTGATACCCCCACTTGTAAAAATGTTTCTTATCCAAAAAAGAGCTGCTGCCTGACAACAACTGTCTACTTGTTTCACGGGGAAAACATGATCAAAGTAAAAATGAACAGCAAACAAAAAACATGCTCAAGATAAATTGCTTAAAGGATTACTGCACAGGTTATGGACCACACATGATAGCTTGGCCTTCTGTTTAGTTTATGGGTAAAGCCTACAAAGATGCCTGCAAGACTCCAACAAATGTAATGAGCTTCTGAAAATACTGTAATCCTGTCCTTTATTACAAATACTGTCATATGCATTTCAATACCTAACGCTTATACATTATCTAATTATGTAAATATTTTTTACATGGCAACAACAAAAAGGCTTTCAATGTCTATAATTCTTTAACAGTATGCTTATTAAAGCTTGCTTGCATCTTACAATCTCAGACAAGCTTACCTCATGGTCATTACAGCATTGCTACTTAAACAGACAGCAATAGGCATTGTGACAACATGCATTTTCTGAATAATAAGAAGCATAAATCAAAAGTATAAAAATATGACAGAAAACCATACCATTCTGCAAAATCAAGGACAGATAAAAAGCCACTGTAGTACTTGTGTCTACCTTGGATGGTGGGATACTCTGCAGACTTTCATTGCATAACTGCTCCTTGCCTTGCTTGGACACATCCAGAGTCGCTACATGGGGGGGGGGGTGTTGTAACAAGTATGTCACAATTTGAAATCTCTGCGGCTGACAGTGATGGCCATGACACATTTGTCATACCTCTTAACCTCAGAGCAAGAAAATTAGACAAAGTCATAAACAGAAGTGGGACAAAGGCCCAAAAATAAGGACAATGTTTAAATACTGCTCTTATAAACTTAGAAAGATAATAGAATAGTATGTCTTGCATTAGTGTGAATTTTCTGAAGGGTATGGTATCTGAAACTCAAATGTCTGTCATTATTTTCTAACTTCAATCTTTAATGATTTGCCACTAATTTGCCAGAAAACCACAATTTTATGAAAATGGACCAAAAATGTGATGCAAAAATATAAAATAGCCACACAATACAGCTGGGAACCTGTCAAAGAATGGACACTTTTTTAATATTAGTACTGTTAAGTTGAGCAGCTGACAAAATAAGAGAATCTGCATGCATTTTTGAAATAAAAGTAATCTATAAGTTCAATCATTATAATTAATTATTAATTGTAAATCCTCTACATTTTCTTCCAAAATTGCCAGTTTGCTGAGAGATTATTAGGGAGAGAGAAACATTTTGAACCAAAGTCAGGGACAGTTGAGAGGTTGAGAGGTTTGGATATACTTAATTCTATGAAGTGATTTATTTGCACGTACCTCTCAACCTCTTAACGCAGGAAATATGGACAAGACCAAATATATTGGGGGGAACATACAGACAGTACTAAAAATTGCTCTTGCATAAACTTAGACAGTTGATAGAATAACAGGTCTTGCTTTAGCATGCATTTTTCTGAAGGATATTTATTTATTTTATTTATTTTACATTTGTTGACTGGCCTAGTCTAACTGGATATATGTCCATTTTCAGTAGAGGCCCGAGGAGAAAAGCTCCGAGACAAAAATTTTATACATACATAGAGTCCATAAAAACACAAACAAATTACATAAGTATAGCAACAGCTTAGCAAAAACTTTTAAAAATCAGTTTTAGGTTACACATAGAAGACAGATTGTAATATTACAGTTGTATTAAGAAAGAAAATAACAAAAAACATTTACTGTACATGAGTTTCCTCAGGACCGCAAGGCAGTCAAAATGCAGTCAGACAAAATTTCTGATTCAAGGACAATGTGGAGCATAGAGAAAATATCATAAAAAGTTTTTAGTTGAGAAGTAATTAGACAAATAGGAGAATTAGTATCAGTCAGGATTAGAGCAGAAGCAGAGCCATTGGTTTTTAATGAGGATTTTCAATTGTTTCTTGAAAAGGTTGGTGGAAGTCAGGGATGTTATTTCTCTTGGAAGTTTGCTCCAAGAATTACCAACAGCATTTGAGAACAGGCAGTCACTGGATTTGTTGTTGGATTTTATGGTCGCTACTTGTAGCTTTTTTGTGGATCTTAGGGTTGGTAAAATTTTATAGGAGTTAAAGAGGTTACAGAGTATGGGAATATTTGTAGCATGATGTACGATCTTGTGGATAAAAATGAGTTGCTGGAAAAGTATTTGGTTGTGAACTTCCAGCCATCCTAGATGTTTAAGATTATGGCAATGGTTGGTACGAAAGGGGGCACCCGTGGCAAATTTGGCTATGTTGTTGTAGGAGGTTGCTAGTTTATTCAGGTCACTTTTGGATAACTTAGTATAGACAGGGAAGGTGTAGAGAAGGATTGAAATGAGGTGGGTCTGAGTAATGGAAATCTTAGCTGAGGCTGTGAGAAAGGGCTTGATTTTATAAAGGAATCCAAGTTTTCTATTAACTGATTTAATAGTTGCATTTATGTGCGTGTTAAAGTTGAGATTGTTGTCAAGAGTTACACCCAAGAGTTTGGTGGTGATGTCCGGAGCAATTTCAATGCCATTATTTGATGTAATTATGAGATTTATAGGGCGGACTTCTGTGTAGGAGTAAAAAAGTAATAATTTAGTTTTTTTTGGGTTAAGGAGGAGACATCTTTGATGGAACCAGTTTTCTACTTAGGTAAAGACTGTGTACTGGATTGTAGTTCTGCTGGGGAATATGCAGCATGTATCAGAGTTGAATCATTGGCATATTGTATGCACGTAGCTTGGGGAAGGGAAGTTTTCAGATCATTAATGAAAATAGTAAAAAGGAGTGGTCCAAGAATTGATCCTTGTGGAACTCCAAGGGTGACTGAAAGCTGAGAGGATAGTTTATTGTCCCACAGGACTGCTTGTTTTCTGTTTTACAGATAGGATTAGAACCATTGTACTAATTTAGAATCAAGAGAAAGTGATTTAAGTATCCCTGTCAGTAGTTGGTGGTTAACCATATCAAATGCCTTTGAGAGGTCTATGAAAAGGGCAGAAGATAGCTGGTTAGTATTCCTATTTTTATTAATACAGTCTGTAAAGGATAGAAAAGCAGTTGTAGTACTATGGTAAAGTCTGAAACCATGTTGGCAGTCCACTAGTAGCTCATTTTGGAGGAGTATATGCAGTAACTGATGATGGATACATCTCTCCATAATATTAGCTAGAGGAGAGAAGAGCTATGGGGCGGAAGTTTAATAAGTCATTGGAGATACCACCCTTATGCAAAGGGATAATATGTGAGACTTTCCAGATGGATGGGACATAGGTTTCCAAAATGGTTCTGTTTATTAAGATAGAAATAGGGTAGGCAAGTACACCAGCTGCAATTTGCAGGTATTCAGCTGGGAGGAGGTCAGCTGATGGTGTACATGGTTTAAGTTTGAGATGTATGGAGTGTATGAGATATATTGGAACAGGCTGCAGGTTAAGTGTTTGGGGAAAGTTGGGTAGTGAGGATAGTTTGGAGGAGGTAACAGGCAGTAAGGTATTAGCTAGTGACTGAACTGTTTCAGAGAAAAAATTATTAAAGGTGTCAGCAATTTGGTTAGGACAAGTTTGAAGGGGTGGGTGTTTTGGACAGTCCTGGGTGGAGTAGTTTATTAATTCCTGACCAGAACTTTTGTGAGTTTTGCTGCTGGGTCTGTTGGAGTTTGAGGTAGTAGTTCTTTTTGTCAAGGAATATAGATTTTTTGTAGTATTATGAAGTTTTCTAAAGTTAAGGTGGTCAATTGGGTTTTTAGTTTTTCTCCATTTGGACCAGAGTTTATTTATTAGTCGAATGTTAAGCCTGGTGTCTTTGGAGAGCCAGGGAGGTGATTTGTTTTTAATTCTAACAGTGCAGGTGGGAGCATGGTGGTCTAGGATTTGCAAACATTTTTTGTTAAAGAAAGAAACTGCATCATCAAGAGGTAGGTATTTTAGGGGTGACAAATTGCAGGCTTTGAGTTCAGCTTGGAAGTTATATGGGTTGAAGTCTATCTTGTTTCTCATAGTTCTAAATGCTGGTTGATTGTGAAAGTGGGTCTTTTTCATAGTAATGAAAGTAGGAGAATGGTCACTTATGTCATCTGGGAGTATACCTGTTGTATAGGCATGGTGTTACTATAGTAATGAAAGTAGGAGAATGGTCACTTATGTCATCTGGGAGTATACCTGTTGTATAGGCATGGGGTTACTATAGTAATGAAAGTAGGAGAATGGTCACTTATGTCATCTGGGAGTATACCTGTTGTATAGGCATGGGGTTACTATAGTAATGAAAGTAGGATAATGGTCACTTTGTCATCTGGGAGTATACCTGTTTTATAGGCATGGGGTTACTATAGTAATGAAAGTAGGAGAATGGTCACTTATGTCATCTGAGAGTATACCTGTTGTATAGGCATGGGGTTACTATAGTAATGAAAGTAGGAGAATGGTCACTTATGTCATCTGGGAGTATACCTGTTTTATAGGCATGGGGGTTTCTATTAACTAGTATCCAATCTAATATGGTCTGTTTCTTGCTAGGTTTGTGGGTTCTGGTAGGGTAGGGTAGGTATTGGTTTACTGAAAGCAAAAGCGGTTTATATGAGTAGTTGGATTGGGAATGGTACATCCATTCCAATCAATATTAAGATCACAAAGGAGTATGGTTTCTTGTGGTAGGGACATGGAAATCCAGCTAAGGGTATTTTCAAGAGTACTGATGTTATTACCTGGGGGGATATATGAGCAAATAATATATATAGATTTTTTGTATTAATTTGGAGCTTAGAGGTTAGAATTTCAGCATTATTAGGTGGTGGTGAATGGGTATCTAGTGCTGTAACCTTCAATTCAGATTTGAAGAGAATTGCTACCCCACCACCCTTTTTATTTAGACGGTCATGTCTGAGAATGTTATAGCCTGGTGGGGCAATATCATTGTCTTTAGTTGTGGGTTTAAGCCATGTTTCGGTAAGGCATAAGATGTCAAAGGAATAGGTGTCTAATAGGGCATGTAGCTGGGTTATTTTATTATTTACACTGCATATATTGAGGTGACCTATAAGTAGAGACTCTGTGCTGTTTGGGAGTGAGAGAGGAGTAGAAATATTTGCTGAAGACGTATTAAGGGTGGTATAGTTAGGACTTGGGTTTGGGTGGATGCCACCATGTAATAGTAAACAATTTTGAGGGTTAAATGACAGTTTGATACGTTTACAGCGAGAAGGGTCTGCTTTTCTCAATTGATGATATATAATATGGGATAATCTATGAAACTGTGGAAGAAGGTAAGATGAAGAAGAGGTTATGTTACTGTGGGACAGAGAGGTTATAGGAGTGAGGGGGCTTGTTTGTCTTAGGGGGTGTTGAAATTTATCAAAGGTTAGGGATTCATAACAAGTTAGGCTATGAGATATCAATAGAAAGGTTAGCCCCGTGGATAGGAGAAGGATGTTAAGATGTTTTGACCAGCAGTGGCTATACATAGTGAGGGGTGTAGGGAAGACGAGGTTAAGAAAGTTGGCCGAATTGAAAACAGTTGCGTGGTGGGGTGAGAGAGGGACAGTTATCTGAAGTTTGAAATGCAATGTTGGTCATTATTTAGTGACTTCATTCCTAAATGATTTGCCAGAAAACCACAAATTTTATGAGGAGCAAACCAAAAATAAGAAGCAAAAATCTATTAATTCTGTGAAAATCTGGACAGTGGAGAAGTATAGTTTAGCCGGGGCTGTCATTAAGTTTGCTGCCCTTCCCCCCCTCACAAAATTATGGGGCCTTCCACCTACAGCCATTCCAATGTCTCATTACTTGGCTATTTCACCCCATTTACCATAAACACTGTAATGTGCATGCTGCTTTACTTCTACGATGATTTGGATTTCAATTAAAAGTTTTAATTACATTTTACAGCACACACACTAATAGACATCTGCTAAACAAAGCAATACAGTTTCACAATGAAAATAGACTTAGCATTAAAACTTCTCTGCCCTTGAAACTCACATTCATTGAAACGGCATTGAAACCCACATTCAAAGAAAATACATCTGATCAGTGGCAGATAAAGATCAACTTTAGGCTGTTTTCAAATCATAGACCCCTTGCAGACAAAACATACATGTGTTCTTTGATGCACTTTCCTGATTGTGTTAAATTATATTCCTTGTATAATACAGTACAGTTGTTAGAGGGTGTTTTAAATTTATTGTTTTGAACATTTTTCCAGTAAACAATGAAACAAAATGCATCCACCAATAATGACAAAACTATCCAATTCAGAACATTTCCATCATAAAAGTCTACTCAAACTTCTACAATCAATCAATATCAGTAAATATGCACAATCTCTGCAGAAGTAAAAGTCATCTAAATAATTCCACATTAAAGAGATCTGTAACTAATGAAAATGCTGCTGCTAGCAAACAACTTTATATTTCATTGTTTCTTGTACAAATAAAGTGCTTGTTGCCCTTGTTACATTAAAAAAATGATCAGCTAGTAATATTGCAATAGGGAATGGGTGGCAAACTGATAACAGGTTCATAGTTACTATGTATCTTTGCCAAAGAGGACATTCTCAGAACTGCAGTATCCACCCCCTTTAAAAGTACAACACAGTAGAATATCAACAATGCATCTACATACTGTGGTAGTAGAACCCACAGCCTTCTGCACTGAAAGCAAGTACACTACCTGTTGTGCTATTAACAATGCAAGCACACTTTGCATAAACAGCACTAAACTTATCTTTCCCTGAAGATCTTAGCTCCTTGTAAAAATCACTTGACACTCAACTGTAGCTCTCAACTTCGAAGCACATGAGCACAAGAAATCTGGAAAAAGCCAAAATTTATTGAGGAGGGGACAAAAGCCCCAAAACCAGGGACACATTTTAAACATTGCTTTTATAATCTTGTGAAGTTGCTAGAATAAAATGCTGTGCGACTGCCACGCATTTCTCTGCCTAGTCTTGAACCCAGGGCCCTGTGCACTACAGTCAGAGCAACATACCACTATGCCAAATCAGCTGTTCCTCAAACGATGGGAAGACTGAAACTGAAATGGCTATCATTTAGTTAATTCAGTTCTCACCATAGCTCTCAACCTCTTAGCACAAAACACCTGGACAAAGCCAAGAATGAGGGAATACAGCCCCCAAACATATTCAGTGAATTCAGTTCTCAGTATAGCTCTCAACCTCTTAGCAGAAAAAACATGGACAAGGCCAATAATGTGGGAATACAGTCCCAAAATGGGGGTGAATTTCAAATATTGATCTTATAAACATAGAAAATTGCTAGAATAAAATGTTTTGTGTTAGCATGTACTTTGTGAAGAATATGAAGTCTGAAATTCAAATGTCTGTCATTTAGTGAATTCAAAATCCAAAAAAAAACACAGATTTTATGAGGAAGAGAACAGAACAAAAATATGAGGCAAACATCTGACCACTTTTCAACAGTGGTGGTGGGTAGGGAATTCATACTCTTGCTACCTGCACCCTAGGTTCAGGGTTTGAGCCCGAGTTACTCTGTAGCCACCAGTTATAGTTAAGTGGAGAACTTTATACATACACACACACACACACACACACACACACACACACACACACACACACACTCACACACACACACCAAATATCTGCATGAGCAAGGCCCATCATTCAAAGCAGGAAAACCAAGTACTTGCCATTCCCATACAAAAGCAGATCTTGTTTCCAATCATCCCTGGGAATGCAAAAGTCACATTCCTAAAATCCAGAAAGAATCCATTGCAGCAGCTCCTGTTTCTGATTGCACACATGCGTGTGCTGAATCCAACCACAGACTGCAGACCTTGCAGTCTGATCCCCTTCCATTCTATGGAGTTATAACTGCATAGACTTCTGGGGCATCTGTGGACTGCTGCCTTCTTTCCTAATCTGGACTGGTTAAACAGCAGTCCACATGTGCGGGGTTCCAGGACTCATTAATTTTATTTTATTCTGTTTTTTCTTGTTTTTGTACAGCTGGGGAGGGGGGCTGCAGACCTGCAGTCCAATAGCATGAGCAGCTATTGTTAACAATATGAAGATAATTACACATAGCAATAAGTATGTATAGCAGTTGACATCATATGAAGTATATGTGTAACTGGGAAGTATCCTGACAAGTATGTTTCTGCAATTAAAAGTTCCTTTTCAGCCCTGAGATGGACTTCATACTTTGCTGACAGACATCTTCAAAACTCAGATAACACAAAAATAGCTGAAAAAGAGAAATGTATTGTGTGGTCTGACCCGGAACTCAAAAGTCTTTCCTGAAAGTAACACCGGTATATGCACTTTCAGTATATTGTCACACATTACTCCTGCATCACAGTTAAATATACATAAACCTGAACTGTGTCAGGTCACACATATACATGGTTAACCACTCATTCTTTAATGCGTCTATATTTTTAATGATCATATTTTACGAACACATGTTTTGTAACAATGAGAAAAAAAAAAACATGTTGCCGAATATGTATTCCCTATTTACATAGGTTTGAATCTCACATTATACAAATTACTTTTGTCAGGGTATAAGACCCCAGAAAATATGTCTCAAGACATACAATTTATACCCCCCCAAGTCATGTCTCAAAAGTCATCATTTAAATGGTAGAGCAGCAGACAAGCCATAGATTAATGCCAACTGTCACATTACCCTTCCTATTTTATAAACTGCCTTTCTGTTTGTTTGGCAATGTTGCTCTCCCCCTAATAAACCCCTTCACTTTTTGTCCCCTGCATTTACATGGAGTTTGGCATTGTGCACCAATGCTGAGTGACAGTGAATGGCTCTTCATGTCGTATGGTATCAGCTACACTAGTCCTGTTACATCAGCGCAATGTTGATTAAATTCACTGTGTGAAAGGAAGACAGAGTTAAATCAGAGTATGGTAGTACTTTGGAACATTTACTTGAGCAGTTATTTAGACTGCTAATGTATAAAAAAGCATATCCATATGTGTATCATTGACATAAATCACTTGACTGCTGTTTATTTTTATATACTACTTTAATATAGTCATTGCTTCTCACAGCTGCAGGAATTATCACATAATGTGTAAAAAATTAGAGTAACCTTGATTCTAACCCTGTGCCATTTGTGCTGTAAACATAAGTTCACTGCTCTTACACCTGCTTCCACAGCTAAGCAGCAGTTGTATTTCTTACACTCAGTACTATCCAAAGGGCTGATAGCAATGCCCTGCCACATAGCGTTTTTGTGAGAAAGAAGGTGAACCAATAGACATATCACTATTTTTCATTTAAGCAGAGAATTCCTTTTGCTCATAACCTAACTTCATGCAAATGGAGAAGACAATAGCAACAGTTCTTAATGTCATAAAACTAATGACACATTTGCAATATAATCAACAGTATGAATACCATAGTATCTGTCAGCTATTTCCTCCAACAACATATATGCATAAGTCCTTCTCAAGTTCAAGTTGCATTCATTAAATGTGAATCCTTCATATGCAAACACTTTGCCATCATTCTCACACACCAGTTGCTCAGCAGTACACTATGTAAAGAGGTGTTTGGGATATATTACTATGGTTATTACCCAGTCATGCTTCATCAAATCAAAAGTCATTTAAAAACACAACCAAACAGAAGGGACTTGTTAGTGCCTGAACACATATTTTCCCAGATTCATGCATGCCCTGCACCTATGTACTTGAAAATGGATATGTCAGTAATAGGTCAAATGTCAACTACACTACAAAAATAAATAGCACAACTGCATCTGTAAATAATTTGAAGTTTTATACTGACAATAGACATTGTGATTGTCTTATACAAGTCTCATTATGGACATCAATCTATCAGAATATGAACGCATGTACATTAATGCTTGCATCAATTCTGATCTTAAAATGTGTGTGTTAGTGTGTCTGTGTGTGTGTGTGTGTGTGTGTGTGTGTGTGTGTGTGTGTGTGTGTGTGTTTGTGTGTTTGTGTATGCTTGAGAGAGAAAGTGTTTAATGTAGACAACATAATGAAAACCAGATGCATGTATGTCAGTTCTGCAATATGCATTTTTGATAGCGTATTGCATATAGTTTAAAAAAAAACTGACTTTTAAAGTTTTTATATCTGCAACTTGGAACCAAAACATAAAATCTAAAGTCTACTCTTTGCACATCATTCACATAACAAGATATATTAAATGCACGAAAGAATGATGATGTGATCATTTATAAAGACCACTATGACAAGGAAAAATCAGACTTCGGTGAAGGCTCAAATATTAACGAATATGTTCTGCAGCTGCAGACAAGAGTTAAGTAGGGGTTCAATTAACACAACAGCCAAATTGTGTGTATTGTGTGAGTGTGTGTGTGAGTGTGTGTGTGTGTGCATGTGTGTGCGTGTGTGTGTGGGTGTGGGTGTGTGTGTGTGTGTGTGTATGTGTTTGTGTGCAGTCAAAAGAGTATGAGTCTATATCCTATGTTATCAATCAAATCTCATGGAGAACAAATTTTTTTACAGTCATACATGCCTACACAGCCATTTCATACAGGCTTCCCATCATCTTATCACAAACATAGACTGATCATATCATCTGCTCTAAACTGTTCTGCAACAGTATAAAAGTCAGACTTGTGCTGTGGTGCATGCATTAAGTAATGTGTTCTCTAACATGTGTAGCTAGTTAGGTAGGGGGTTCTCATCTCACTGTAGTCAACTTGTGTACATAGTCAGAAGACCATGAGTGTGTATCCTACTGTCAGCAATCAAGTCTCATACAGAACAAACATTTTTACAGTCATACATGCCTACACAGCCATTTCATACAGGTCTTCCAAAAATACCCTGATGATGTCATCTGCTATAAAGTTATCTGCAACAGTAAAAAAGTCAGACTTGTGCTGTGACTCTTGCATTAAGTACTGTTCTCTAGCTTGTGTAACAAGTTATGTAGGTTCTAATCTCACTAAGGTCAAGTTGTATGTGTGTATACTCAGAACAGCATGGGTGTATATCCTACTATCAGCAATCAAGTCTCATACAGAATAAAAATGTTCACAGTCGTGCATGTCTACACAGCCATTTTATACAACCCTCCCAACATTTCCCAAACATACATGGATGATATCATCTACTATAATGTTTTCTGCAACAGTGTAATAGTCAGACTAGTGTTGTAGCACTTGCATTCATCAATGTGTATTCTAGCTTGTGTAATCTCACTGTAGTCATTTTGTCCATGTAAGTATGTTTGTGTGCATTGTCAGAAGAGCATGAGTCTGTGCCCTATTATCAGTAATTACGTCTCATGGAGAACAAAATATCATACATATCTACATAGCCAATTCATATGGGTATTGGTTCAAGTCTCACTGCAGTCAACTGGTGTGTGTGTGTGTGTGTGTGTGTGTGTGTGTGTGTGTGTGTGTGTGTGTGTGTGTGTGTGTGTAGTTAGTTCAAATTCAGGAGACCATTTTAGAACAGCATGTGAGACAGTAATATACCATCTTCTTCTCAACACACACCAATGATGTCATCTGTTACAAAATGTTGTCTGATAGTATGAAAAGTAGACTTGTGCTGTGGCACTTGCATTAAGTGTTGTTACTGTTAGATATGTTGGAGTTCCAAACTCACTGCAGTCAACTTGTGTGTGTTTGTGCTCAGGTAGCTGTCACTGGGGAGACCATTTTAGAGCAGAGTGTGAGAACTCATCCTAACAACTTCTTAAAACACACTTATGATATCATGTGCTATAAAATGCAGTCTAATAATATGAAAGTCAGACTTGTGCTGTGATGCTTGCATCAAGTATTGTGACCTGTATATTGGTAGGTAAGGGTTTGAAACTCACTGCAGTTAATTTTTGTGAGTGTTTGTATTCAGTTAGCTGTCATTGCAGAGACCATTTTAGAGCAGCATGTGAGACACTCCTCCTAGGGTTTCAAAGCTCACCACAGTGAACGTGTGTGTGTGTGTGTGTGTGTGTGTGTGTGTGTGTGTGTGTGTGTGTGTGTGTGTGCGTGTGTGTGTGTGTGTGTGTGTGTGTGTGTGAGTGTGTGTGTTATACCTCTGAACTTTCTGAACTTTTTAGCTCAGTAAAAACAAAATGAAAACTCCAGAAAGGCTAGAACTTCCACTGAGTGACCTCCCAAACCTCTTGTATCAGAGGCACATGGGATATATGCAAATGATCTTTATGAACATCAGGTGTTTCAGCTAATTGGTGATTCTGAATGCCCAGGACTTGTTTTGTCATTTTAATGAACAATTTCAGGCCAATAAAGCCAAACCCCACTAGCTGTGGATATGCATATTTTGGCCTTATTATGAGATCATCGGCACAGCACAAGCAGAGTGTTTGACTAAGCATTAGAAACACAGGGCTGTTATACCCAGCTGATGTCCATTATCAACCCTAATGAAATTGTCCATTAAATTGATGAAACAAGTCATGGGCATTCAGAATCGTCAATTAGCTAAAACACCTGATGTTCATAAGAATCATTTGCATATATCCCATGTGCTTCTGATACAAGAGGTTTAGGAAGTCACTCTGTGGAAGTTCTAGCTTTTCTGAAGTTTTCATTTTGTTTTTATTGATTGGTTTTTCAGTGACCTTCTCACTCATTTTTTTAGCTTGAACTTTTTAGATCAGGAAATCTGGACATATTTTAAAGACCACTCTTATAAACTTAAAAAGTTTCTAGATTAAAAGAATTTGTATTGGCATGTATTTTCTGAAGGATATAAGGTCTACAACTCAAATGGATATCATTACTTAATGACTTCAGTCCTCAGTGATGTGCCACTAAGCCACAAATCTTATGAAGAACAAACCATTATGAAGCAGAAATCTAGACATTCTCGAGTATCTGGACAGTTGAAAGGTGCGTGTTCAGTTAGCTGTCATTCTGGGAACAATTTTAGAGCAACATGTGAGACCCTCCTCCTAATATCTTTTCAGCATACACTGATGATGTCGCCCCCTACAAAGTGCAGTCTGACAGTGCTGAAGTCAAACTTATGCTGTACCACTGATGTTAAGCGCTGTGTTATTCACTTTCTGTAACTCAATGCTTAGGGGTTATAATCTCACAGCATTCAGCTTGAGTGTGTATTCACAGAAATAATATGTTAGAAACAGTTTTACACTGAGATGCAACTGCACATCTATGTCAGACACTCCTCTAAACATCATCTTCTCAGCATACAATGATGCTATCATCCTCTATAAAGTGCACCACGACACTACTAAAGTCAGGCATGGTATTGCATGGAATCCAGCTTCTATACATACTCCGGTTTAATGTTCAAAGCTGGCCTCAATCAACTGCTGTGTGTGTGGTTGGTGGTATATTATGATCATTGTATGATCTTTTGAATCTCTTTTCATTTGAGTCCCATTCAGGAGAACCTGTAACATGAAGCCATGAAGCCAACATCTCCTTTTATCCCCTGTCCACATAGCATCCTTTCTGCGAAGACTGTAGGATATCATTCATCTCAAAGATGCCTACACACATCATGAAGTAGTGTCCTTTCATGAACCTGTGCAAGCTATCTCCTGAACACTGGCTGTGTGGTTGCTAATTCTCGAAACACAAAAAAAGCCAAGGGATAGCGTTCCACCAAGCACGTAAACAAATCGTATATTACTGTCTGCCAAATACGATGTCCCATGCAAATGAAGCAACAGTAGTTCGAAACTGTAACGTTAGAACTTTTATTACACACAAGCACTTTCGGAGAGATTAGTATCTCTCCTTCTTCAGACAAAAATGAAACATTCACTTGTTACAGCTTCCCCATTAAATAGGGTGTCAATTAATCAATTAACAAACTGCCATTTTAATTAAACTAAATACCATACCAATTTGTTTAAATATTAAAAACACTTAAAACCATTGTTTAAAATCCAATCTACTCTATTACCCCATTTTTATTGTTTAAAAATACTACTCTTAATAAACCCATAAGTTGTACAAAACTCACAACTCTTTCATTTACGAACGTTAATATATGTTGTTATACTATGCAATACACAATTAAAAAATGAAACTATAAATAACTCTTAACAGTAAAATCAAATTGAGTTTATGTTGTTGTAATAAGAATAATACCTAATCGGTTTCCGTTCCAAAAACGGAATCGTACCATAAACATCATTGTTTCTCATGGTTGCTAATTCTCTCATGGGTAGGTGCACATATTACATATGGACAGAGGCAGTACATAATACAATCAAACACATACACACATACCCTTAATATCTTCCATCCTATAGATATAGCAATTTTTCTCTAAATGCCATAATAATGGCTAGAATTTTATGTGATGTTGGCCCCTTAGCCTATCAGTGTTCTATGACATTATGAACAATGCACACATCAATGTTGTAGTCTGGAAAGTGTGCAAAATGAATGACACAAAAAAAAACTTGCAATCCCAAAAGTGTCATAGTTGGCAAACCAGGCAACAGGTCCAGTGGAATAAATATATTTATTGAGTTAAATAAAATACACAAATAGTTAACCGCTTTCATCCATACCTGGACTTCTTGAGAACTGGCTGAATCTGAATCTGAAGATACATGGTGTAAATAACAAGTCATATACAGAAAGATCAAAAGCCCTGTCACTGTTTTATATCTCCATCAGATTAATGAGGGTCAGTCTGTTTCTGGCTACAGGTCACCATCCAATTTGGCTGTGAGGGGAATGTTACACATTGTTAATGCAAACTACACAAGGCTCACTCATTCCAATGATGTTAACTTAGCCTCTGACATAATAAATCATGTTGGAGAGATAGATACATCTCTCAGATGCTATCCATTCACTGGAACATGCTTGCCATTCACATAAAGTGAAGGCTTTTCTTGACCCTCTTCAGCTGCAAACTATATCAATGGGTAGAGTTAATTGTGATTGAAATCCTGTCGTGCCCATGTCCATAGAGGCAGTTGCTATTAGATAACATAGCATAGGCACATACCTGTGTGAACATTGTTCAAATAGCTATTAAAAATTGTATAACTCATGTCAAACATGGCTAGGCTTTTATGGGATCTTGGGACTTTAGCCTAATACTCTCCTGTGCACATTTATACCCATGAAGTTCAATTGTATCCTAGGTACAGCTGTAGCATGACTGTACATCATCAGAGACGTACCAGTACATCACATCACTTGATAGATTGCATGAACACATACACATGCATGCATTTCAGGATTTCATAGTGCTATAAACTTTTCCATGTCAATGTCAGGGTGAGAGTAATCGGGTGACACTTGCCTTGGTGTTGACATGTGCTGATTGAAAGTGTGCTTTATGCACTGTTTGGTATGTGAACAATATCACAGTGACAACTTCCTCGATCATTGATGCTAGACTTTATACTGCTGTAGTTTCTGTCCACATGGGCAGAACTGATATATTGCCATTAGTCTCACATAGTGCTGTATCATTCATTATAATGGATCACTTCTTAATTCACATATCAGTTGCACATGCTGCTGACAATATCCATTGCTATTACCCATGCCAGATGCAATACACAGCTTTGTGTAGGGAATCTACTGATAATAGTGTGTTGTTTTTAAGTGTTGTTATCCATATGGCCAATACCTATACCATCCAAGGATGATTTACTCAAGTGTAACACTTTTGGCATGGTGAGCTCCCACACATCTTGTCGGCCATATGTAAGTATTCTTTGTGATGTATATCTATCAGGAGTTGACAGAGCAGACTTCCCTTCAAGGTGTTCTACCAGATACATGTGTGGTAAGACTTTCTCTGATCCACCCAGTAAATACATAGCTCATTGACAACATTGTGCTTGTGCTTGCACTTTGAATCACTATTTATTTGTTTTAAGCTTTGCGTAACTGTAAATTGTCTGGAGCTTTTCTCCTTGGGTCTCCACTGAAAATGGGTCTTCGGCTCAACTGGACTAACTTGGTTAACAAATGTCAAATAAATAAAATAAATAAATAAACATTGATGGCATGAGTTACATTTTTGAAGGTGTGGATTGTGGCTTTTGTGTTATGAAAACTTCTCAACAGGGCAAGATTGCCCCTAAATTAAACCATAGGAGTAACACTGTTCTTCTTAACACCCCCCAAAAGTGGTACTTTTTGAGGAAGGTGTGTTGAATTCTCCTCATAGATTACTGACAAATCGCTGCAGCTGTACAAGTGTGTTCCTGTAGAACATGTATAATACCTTACAATCACATATTTTGTCAATGTCAAAGATTAATGGTGGTATTATTTTAAAAGTGTCCATGATTTTGACTGCTTCTATCTACTGTTGTCCATAACCCTGTTGCTATGTATCCCTGATTGGTTAAGAGCTACGCTGACATTTCAGTCATATTCAAGCAACTCATTTTGCACACTTTCATAATATGCACATACCTCAATTATATATACCGTCCTTGCTAAATGTCCTCTCCAATGATCATGCCAGAATGTTTATATCCCAACCAAACATCTCCACTGATATGTAACCTTGTGTGACAGTCACATAATATTCTATAATGTGTGATAATATAAATATACTCACACAAGAGGTATAAACAGATGTATGTACTGTGCTATGTAAATATATGCTTAATTTTATGGTATTGACTTGTCTTTGATGTGTATGTACCAACACATGCCCTTATGTGGTATACATTGCCATGTTTCACATGTCCTCTTCTTCTTTCTTCATTCCTAACATTCATGTCTGTGGTCCTTTACAGTGCACACACTTCCCCAGACTAGGGTATTTATAATACATTCTATGTACCCTTGGTGATCACCACAAGTCCTTTATTACAGAATACCAAAAACATGTTGTAGTGTACATTGCACTAAGTACACCTTTCTTTAATATGTTACTTCTGCATTCATTGCATTAATTTGTTTCCCTAGTGATCATTGTGGCTGTCTGCACAATTTTGTTGAGCAAGCCTGCCTATTGGTAAACTTGTCTATATGTTCTCTATACATTTGTGCTGCTTTACACAATTTCCTGACCAGCAATACTGTTGCTGGCCATGAAACCTTGCTTGTATTTATGCAAGCACAATGCTCAGCATGCAGATGCAATTAGCACTGCTGCACATCAAGCAAACATGTAAACTCCATGTAAACTTTGCTTGAAGCCTACACGGCATTTACTGCATCAACAGGACTGGCTATCTGGATGTATTGGTATAGAATAGAAAGCAGAGGAAATATGTGTTTATTTATTCATTTTGTTTTATTTTACATTTGTTGACCGGGCTAGTCTAACTGGATATATGTCCATTTTCAGTAGCAGCCCGGGGAGAAAAGCTCCAAAAGGTGCAATAGTATCATAACTTACAATATATGCAATAGCAGGAAGTTGCATTAAACAAATCTGGAACAGGTATAAAAATGTATACAGAGTTGGTTAAAGAAAATAAAAAAAAAACTTAAGATGACATATCATACAAAAGACAAATAAGCAAGATTTGTTAATTTTACATCAGATGGCAGGTTACATGTATACAAACTTATGCTTACTTACAGCAAGGTAGAGGATGAAAACTTTTAGAGTAAGTAACACTATAACAGAGCTGAGAAGAACTGTACTTTAGTGCATAGGTAGTGGTTATTATTCAAGTCATCGCTAGTAGACATTGTAGGACAGAAATAAAGAAGAACTAAAGGGAGTGGGAGATAGGGAAAAAAATGAAATTAAATGAAAAAATGAAAAATGTGTTTCTGAAAAATATCAACATCTATAGGAATAAAACTTAATATTGTAGCAGGATTAGGTATAAATGGAAATGTTGGTAACACCTTTGCATTTATAACATTTGAACAAATCTAGACATATTCTTTTCTGATTTCTTAACTGGTAAAAGAGGTGTATTATAGGGATCCCAAGTTTGTACAGCCTTGTAATAGTGCAGAAATGACAGATTTTATTCCTCCTTCCTCTTCTTCAAATGACAATAGATGCAAAACTACCATAGATAAACACTCACCAGGTTTTAATGTCATTTGGACAGGCTCTGTGTCCTCTGTCAGGCCTATCTCATATATGGTAGGCAATCAAAAGCTTTGCAGGGATGATTCATAATTCTTCATTATCTGAATTTTCTATCTTTTTTGTTAAGAAAGTAAAAAGATTATTTTCATTTTGGTTATTTTCACCAAAATATCATTTGAAAGCATCAGTTTGGGAATTTAGAAATTCTGGTGTACAAAAACCAGTACATCAAAGTTTATATAACAAGTCTGTTATCTAAAATATTTAAATAAAATGAATATCTTACAGTAAAAGCATTTTCTCTGTTAATGCACCAACTTGAACAAAGACAGGTTCAGTTACTGTATAATATATAATTATTCCTGAAACTCCCACACCGCAAATTACCTTTTCTGTCAAAGAGACATTTTGTGCATTCGCTGAAATAATCATTGACCTAGTTGCTACAGTATCAATAAGAAATAGAATAGAAATATTATTTAATATTTACATAAGGACAATCGTAATTTACTGGTACTAAAGGAAATAGCTGTAGCTCCTGCCCATGGCTATCCTAGTATGTATTCTGCCATTTTGATGGTTGGCAGGTCATATTCCATACAGAAGGATTTCTATCATTTTGGTGCATATGTGTCTGAATCTGTGCAGGATTTGTTAGTGAATTTATTTGTTGTCCTGGAAATGGACATGTATTTTACCAGTGCCCTTGCTGGCCACAATTAAAACAAACATTTGCTTTTGTATTTCTTGGTTGTTGTGATAAATGTTGGGGTTGATTTTGTTGAAACTGATATGATCCTGAGGTGGTTGCATACATAGGACACTAAGTTTCCCAGCTTTACTTCCTATTTTATGCCCTGTAAAATCTGTTAAATTGCAGCAACTGTACATCAGTCAGATTCTTCTGCCGTTCCTTTTCCTCTCTAATGAGATTATCTGCTATACATTGGGCCTGATTAACAATTTATCTGTTGTAAGAATCCTTCTAGAAATGCAGCTGATAACCCACTGGCTACTGCTCCCTCTGTTGGTTCAAGGTGTCCAAAAAATGCTTCAAATGCATCTATCATTCTTTTTAAATAGTCATCTACTGTTTCACTTTCTTTTTGTAGTATTGCCTTTTTTCTGGCCCAGTTTGCTGAGGGTGGGTATGCTACAGTAATAGCTTTCAAGAAGTTGTATCTAGCAGCTGTAACTTTATTATCTGAGGGTTTTAGAATAACTTTGCCTATTTTAGACTCATCCCATATTTTTCTAAAGATATTGGGTGGTGTTGCTGCTTTTAACATGGCTGTGAGATCTTCAATTGTAGGGTTTTGTAGCTGTAGATGCCCTTCTAATATTTTTGCATGTCTTGCTGAGTGCGTCCATATAAGAGGGAGTGAATCTACAATAGTTTGGAAGCCTACTGCTGTCCATGGTTGTACTACTCTTATCATTGGTTCTGTATCACTGATACCACTGGATTTGGAACTTTTCATTCTGGATGCATTTGTATATCTGAATCATCAGAAAAAGATAAAGAATCAAACGTCTGATCTCTGCCTGTTTTCTGAGCCGGAGCAGTTGCCCAATATTACTCTCCATCAAATACTATTGGAAGCTGAGTTATGACATCTTTCACCTTTGCATTTCTGCTATTTTTACTTGCTTTGTCTTATTTTGTGAATTAGGAAACTGTGGGTTTTATTTTTCCACTAAGTCACATTGACATTTGTTTTGAACCTATCACTAGGTATCGTTGTTGATGAGACCTTGTTTGCCATCCTGAAGTAGAGGGCTGTATTGATGTTGTTGAAGTAACTTCTGGGGATTGAACATTACCATCTGATGATTTTACCTCTACCTTTTGCTCTTCTGCACTGCTAACTACATTTTGCACTACTAACTACATTTTGAGGTTTTAATGAGTTTTATGGCAGTGGAGGTACAACTAACAATGCAATCTAGTCATTGTAAGATGAATTTTGCCTTTGTGTTTTATCTGCTTTGTTTTGAAATAAGACATCCCCAGTGTTATTATTCGCATATCTTTGTAAATTTTTTAATGTTCTATTACTTACCTACAACTTTGTTTTAAACCTAGCCAAATTAAATTTTAACTGTTTAACAATTGCTTGCCTTACTATTTTTCAATTCTTCCTGCCAGCAATAAAAGGCTGACCAACAAGAATCCAGTACCTTACTGCTGTGTTGCTTAATTCTCTTTTTTAGATGTTCTAATATTTTTCTAACAAAAGTCCCTTTCTCTAGAAATTTCAAAACACTATCATTAGTTCTTAGTACTACCCATCTATTTGAATATTTGCAGGTATCTCTACACTTTTTGTCTCACATATATTTTGCAGGAGTCCCTCTCTCTGGTCCTTCACTACAATACTATTTCCCCTCCTTTTAAGGGTTTGTCAAAGTATTCTAATATACTACAATGGTGCTTAAGCAGTAGACAAACAGTACTCTAATATTAACCTTAAATCCTGGTGCTCTCCCACTGCCCCCTGAGTGGTACAAATGAACAACCATGGCAGGACTAGCCACCCAGTGGTGTAAACCCTGGCTCGAGATGATTGTCACTGCTGAAGTGACACTCCATCCCCATGTGCAAAATGGGAAAAGAGGTTGAAAATGGATGCATGGATGGAATACTTAACACGATCATGAGCTGTTGAGAAAAGAGGATATATTAGCGAAAATAATTTCAACATCATACAATCACAACTTACATTCAATTGTCTCCCTCACTTGCAATGAAAACTAAATCAGTGTTAGTAAAGCTTACCTTATTATTGTTCACTAAAAAGCCTAGTATGGCATGTACAGGAACAGCTAAAACCTATCTGATAGAAAACCTGCCAATACTGGAGCCCAAAGTAACTTTCTGATGTTGCAGCACAGCACACATGGCTCGCAAACTGAGCATATGGCACTAAATTGTTAAGATTTACAAATATCAGATTTCACACAATTCAGCAGAGGATAATAATTTATTTATTAATAACACATGTGTGGGGAGGCTAGGTAATCAATAACCTATCTCCACAATTAACCATTTTTCGAGGTTTTTATACACTTTCAGAATAATTGTTTTCAAACATTTGTATCATATAAAACTTCTTTTAGGAAATAATGTCAAATATGTATTACGTAAATCTTTGTCAGCAGCCTGCAGAATACTCTTTTGTTTTATTAGTCCCTAAAAGCAGTTCTCTATTCATAACATTCAAAACTGAAGTAATACATTCTTTATTTAGAAACAAGACTTCCTCTGCAGCTCTGTACTGAAGGTCATTTATCAGCAATTTCAGCTTTGTAAGTAAGCATGTTTTGACATAACACTGAAAACATTTCTGCTTCCATCAATAAGCACATTTTCACTTCTGATTTTACTAGAATTTTTAAATCAGTATGCACACACTATATTTTGGTATATGATATAAAATAGTATTGACCTGTGTCCCTCTTGGACAGGGGCAATAGATGCTGATTCTATTGTCTGCATGAACCAGAC
This sequence comes from Protopterus annectens, assembly GCF_019279795.1. Classification (NCBI taxonomy): domain Eukaryota; kingdom Metazoa; phylum Chordata; order Ceratodontiformes; family Protopteridae; genus Protopterus; species Protopterus annectens. The sequence continues at coordinate 1,428,550,715 of NC_056732.1, read as the reverse complement.
AGCCTTGGGAACACGGGTTGAATTTTGCTAGGCTTGTAAGGGACCTGGAGCTGTTAGCTAGTAACCTCCTATGATCCTATGTACCTTTAATCCATGGGAAAATTAATAGAAAAAAATGAAGAATTAAAGACAGGGACTGAACACAAAGCTGGTACAACTATAGCAACAGCTATCTGTGCCAGCCGTTCATAGCTGCCAATCCCCGGACTGTGCCAGCAATAAAGAAAGCAAACGGAGGATTTTTATTTATTTTTTTTATTTTACATTTGATTACCGGGAAAGTCTCATTGGACACATGTCCTTTTTCAGGGAAGTCCGGGGAGAAAAGCTCCACATAAAAGACATAGTACAATAAATAGAGTATGTTAGGCACAAATGTGAAGTGTCTAGGCAATTACATTATAATGTTAGACAAATGGATGATATAAAAAGAATAAAAGAGGTTGAACTGCATGTCTGTTTCAGTGTAAATGGTATAGTCAATGCAGGATTCTTGTAAACAAACATATTTACAAACATTAGATATCATAGCATATTTTACAATCATCATCAAAACATACAGTGATATAAGCTTAGTTTTATGATAAAACATTTACCATTTATTGCACGTGTGGCAAAAGTAAGAATGAGTAAATAGGAAGATTCCTTGTGTCAGGAGTTGAGTTAGTAGTATTTGTGTTAGGCATTGCATGCTGTGTCATGACAGAAAATTGCAACTAAGCAAAACTAGAAAAAATCATTCCCTGGATTTACTATTCCTCTGTGCAGGACTAGCTTAGTCCTGCATGGAGGCAGCTGTTTAGAAGCAAGATGGCAGAGTGCCATGCATAGTAATGAGGCACGCTGCCTGAGCTCCTAATCTTACACAGAGTGTGTAAGAGTTCAGGGGGTGTGTCTGAGAGCAGAGCTCTCAGAATATACACGCTCCCACAATGAAGAACAACAGAAAGGGATAAGAAACTAGCGAGACTGCTCATTGGTGTCCTCATATTCCCACCAACAGTCCCTCTTGTGTACAACAGTAAATGTATACAGAAATAAAATGAACAAATCTTTTATTTTTTTTTAAATCCGATTAAAGCTAACCATAGGTGCTTGGGTGTGCCCATCATTTAGCTACGGTTAATGCAGCTTAAATGGCAGAAAAGGATAACAAGGAAGATATAGGCTAATGAAACAGCATAGCAATAGTGCAATGGGCAGAGAATTTGCCTTACTAGCAGGCGTTCATGTCCCACTGCAGCACATTTCATTTTCCATGGCAAAGCACGTTATGACTAATATTTATGTTGCATAACCCACTAAGTAACATATATTTATGAACTGGAGTACTGCAGTAAATGCACATGTGAGATGTTAGTATCGTAGTAAATAAAGCACTAGTAAGCAGGTTTAAGCACCAATAAGCAATAGTAAGCATATTTAAGCACTACTAAGTGAGCTTAAGCCCGTTTGCATGAGGGTAAGCAATGCGCACACAGGTAAGCAATTCTGAAGCTAACTCTCTGTAAGCAGATGTAACCGGAGGTTAGCAGTGCTTACCATCATGCAAACCCGCGCAAACCTGCTTACAAATGCTCAGAAGTGCCTTAATCACTCTGTATCCAATGGCCCTTGTTCTGCCCATCAACAAAATAAACAGCCATGCAGGTCCCGGACCCAGGACCCTATACACCATAGTCACCATAGTCACAACAGACAAGTCCTCACCATAGTAAAACCAAACTGAATCTGTGAAAGGAATCAGTATGCAGAACTATGTGCCTTAACCCACTACATAACATAAATATGTGAACTGGAGTAGAGCAGTAAGCTCAGAAGTCAGGTGTAATTGTAATAGAGTGTTGAAGTCCCCATTAAAACACAAGGACCCCGTACAGTGTATGTACACATGACTCATGGATACCAGGCATACATATAAGGTGTAATGAATAATACATCAATGCCAAAAAGGAATTATAATGCAACGTTTAATGTAAGCAATGCTAAGTATTGCACAGGCCAAAATAAACGGTGGTAAATTAGTGCTCAGAAACATGTAAAACAAAAAAGAAATGCACTAAAGTTGCGAGTCCAGAGCACCTCTTTATTTCCACTGCAAAACGTAACAAATTGCACAGGCCAGCTTAGGAGGTGTAAGCAATGTGTAGACCAGTTAACTCACTGTGCCCAGTGTTATACCTCTTTAAACAATGCCAACCGTAGGTAAGTAGGTTTGCCCATAGCCTACCCTTTTCAAAACCGGCCAATCATGGAAAAGTGTGGAAAATCACCCCTACATAAACCCAACAGGCAGGAATACATCTCATAACTGTTGTAGCTTCCCCTTGCAGGCACCATGTCAGGAAGGGGAGAAGGTGTGCGCTTTCGGGCGTAGCGCTGGAACATCCAGGAGTCCAGAGTCATGGCAGTACTGCTTGTCAAAAGCCATGATCATCAACTGCAGCAGGGCCAGTACCAGGGTACTGTGTGTGGGAACATTCAGGTAGTGCTAATAAACATTCCTCCCACAGGTCTGTCAGATACCAACACTGTCCCCAGAAATACAAGAATGATACCCAGTACTGGTGCTGTTTACAGTGGTATTGTATGGCAGTGCGACTGATGCAGTTGCTCTGAATAATGAGGCATTACACCTCACTGTCACCCACACTGTCCTACAAAATATAACTGTCTAGGAAAAATGTATAAGAATGTTGAAATACAAGGTCAGAATGCAAAAGCACAGGGGATTAATAACATAGAAAGCAGATAGGAGATATACATCAATATCTATATAGCAGACACAACTGTGACAGACAGTGTTTAAGTTGTAGCAGACACAGCCATGGTCCGAATCCTGGGAGTGGAAGTAGGCTGCATACAGAATCATACCCCACAACTGTACAGATGAGGCCAGATTGTCCAGTATATGGGCATATATCCGCTGCCTGTCCCCCTGGTAAGTCTGTGGGATGATCCCAGATGTTTAGCCAGTAAACAGGGAATTCAAGTGATTGTCAAACATCTATGAGAACAAACCTGTCACTGTAGCAACCCCCGAAACTATTAAGAGAGTAATAAGCCAAGTATGTCCTATCTACACCCCATGCTGTCAAGCTGTGACCAGACTGTGTACAGTAACAGAGTGAGATGTATGTGCATAATACTAATGTGCAATCTGGAAGTATGTGTGGCAACAGTTAGGTAGTGCTAACAAACATTGCTCCCACAGGTACATCAGATACGAACACTGTGCTGAGAAATAAAGACCATTATAACCTGTACTGGTACTGTTCACTCTAGTATTGTAGAGAATTGTGAGTGTTGCAGTTTCCCTGAATAATAAAGTATCACAGATTACTGGCACCCACGCTGTGCTACATAATATAACTGTGTAGGAAAGCATGTATTTGTGTGTGTCAGGTTACTAAAGGTTGAAGAGGGCAATATTCTAGATATGTCCCGGCACACCTGCATGTGGTCAACATAGGGCCAGAGTCTGTGCAGAAAGAGATGGATAGCTATGTGCACAACATCAACCCGGAAAATGGGAGTATGTGTAGAAACAGTTAGTGTTAACAAACATTCCCTCCACAGGTATACCAGGTAAGAAATGTATACTGCAGGTAAAACCAGTTCATGTATAATGATGACAACAGCCATATCACTGTCCAAACTAAGGCTATAGGGTAATGTAGTATGACTTGTAAGGTACAGATAACAACACTGACTAGGAAGGTAATGTGGACTACAGGAATATACTAGTTGTTAATTGGCATCTTTCTCTCCCCCCACCATATCTCCAACAATAATTAACATACCCACCCCAACTGGTATGTAATGACACCTATGTTCTGATAATGTCCAATTGTTTGATAAATATTTTAATTGTTTCCATGCATGTGCTATACTGAATTATTCCAACATTGGTAGCATGCTGATCTTATTACCACTGTAGTCTCATATACCCATGGGTTCTGTTTGCTATGCAACTGTTCCGTATCTGGTGTCTGGGTTAATGGGAATATCTATGAATGCTGTTATACCTAACCCTGGAATGTGTTGACTATTACTAACCCACATATGATGATGAAATCTAAAAACTATAGCATGTTTGGGAAAGGCCATTCCCAGCGAACCCACCTGTCCCACCTCAGCTAGCCATGGCACCGGGCACCAGCATGTCTGGGGTCCAAACCTGGACCTCCCTGTCCATTGGTCTTGCGCCACCTTTGGGTGCAACTACTTCAGAGGATGGGGCTTGCCCCCCTTGGGAGTGGGCGCAGACAGGAACCTGTCACCAGTTGCCATGACTGGGTCATGGTGCATAGAGAGCTCAACCAGCAGTTTTGTGATCTTCTATGCCAGCTTGAGGGCCATGTGTCATAAATAGAGCATAAGTCTGGCTCTGCGACTCAGTGTCCAGCACAGCCACCATCGGGGCTGTGAAGGTGCAGTGGTGACTGCCAATGGGAGGGGACCTCACTCCCACTGTTTCCACTAGGGGGCGCATGGGCTTCTGATTTCCCAACACCCCTCCCCATCAAGTTATTTACCCCCTGTATGTGTCTTGTTTGTCTTGTCTGTTAACCTACCAAACCTACCTCCCCAAATATACCTACTACCCCTCCCCAACCTCCCAGTTTCACCTGAAAAAAAGGGCAATCTGTTGCCAAAAAAGAATCTTGCCCCATACATAGCTGTCCATTTCACACACATGTCCAATGGACACATGTAATCTGGTCTAACTGGCATCACAACTTATTATTGTTGTCCTCACCCCCTCGCAGGAGTTTGAGTGTCCAAATCTACCTCCAAATTCAGTGTATATGCATAGGTGTTGCTGTCGAAGAAATGGGCAGCTATGGACCTTCCCCACACCTTTCCTGCACATCCCTAGCTATTTCCCCTACTGTCTTTCCCTCTTTGTGTCCCTTTTTCACCACTTTCCTATCAACCCTTTTTTCTTTTCCTTTAAAGAATTTAGCAGGGGGGTAAGAGGGAGTAAGCACTTTTAAGCAGCAGTAAGTGGGTTTCAGCCTGTTTTGCACAGGGGTAAGCAATGCCTACACTGGCTAAACAATTTAGAAGCTAACTGATTATAAGAAACTGTAACTGGAAGTTAGCAGTGCTTACCTCCATGCAAACCCATGCAAACCCGCTTACAACTGCTCAAAAGTGCCTTAATCATTCTGTATCCAACGGCCCTTGTTCTGCCCAGCAACAAAATAAACAGCCTTTGCAAGACTCAAACCAGGACTCTGCACACCACAGCCAAAGTGACTTACCACAAAGCCATGTCAGATATACATAACCCTGATGTTTTCACAAACAATTCATTCAGTCCAGTCATTCAACAGTACAGGAAATGTATTTCAACATGTAGATGTATGTGTGCATGTGTGTATATATATATATATTTATATATATATAAATATATACATATATTAATATCTAAATATTTAAAACATATCTATATATGTAGATATATATATATATATATATATAAACATATATATATACAAATGCCTTCATCTATAGATATATATGTTTACATCTATATGTCTAAATATATACAGCAAGTTGTATATATGTAAGCAGATATATATATATATATATATATATATATATATATATATATATATATATATATATAGGTATATATATTAGCCTCTCCACAGGCTATGTGCCGAAGGAGTGGCGCACAGCAATGGTTATTCCGCTCCACAAAGGTGGAACCACAAAGGACCCCGCGAACTATTGCCCTGTAAGCCTGACTAGCTTGGTCTGCAAAGCTATGGAGTGCATCATCATGGATCTCATTAACAGAGACATTAGGAATTTCCAAACACTGGACCCTACCCAGTTCAGCTTTGTTAAGAGCAGATCATGCCTCCTAAATCTGATGGACTTCTTTGAGACAGTTACCAAGGCTATAGATGAGGAAAACGTGGTCCACACAACCTACCTAGACCTTGCAAAGGACTTCAGCACCATTCCTCACTCAGGTATTATAGACAAGCTCATCAGCCTGAACATAAACCCCTACATCATGAGATGATTTGCCAACTGGCTCACGGAAAGAACCAACATGGTAAGAGTTGCGGGAGCTAGGTCGCTCTAAACTGGTTACAAGTGGCGTTCTCCAGGTCTCAGTCCTAGGACCCCTCCTGTTCGGCATATACTTCTCAGCGGTACAGGCAAGCACTGGAGGACTATGGCTGACCAAGTTCACAGATGACTGCAAACTAGGGGCTATAATTGACTCTCCAGTTGACACAGACATCCTCCAAAAGGGTCTCACTGAGACAGATACCTGGAGTCAAAACCATAGCCTCAAGCTAAATGCCAAAAAGTGCATAGTCATCCCCTTTAGAAAAAAACAAAGTACCCACAGACTATCACATAGGTGGTAGCCCCCTAAATATGGAAGACGTAATAAGGGATATGGGGACCCAAGTAGATAGTAACCTCTCCTTCGATAATCACATTGCCAAAGTGGTTAGAAAATCCATCCATATGGCCCACCTAATCACAAAAGGGTTTTCGTCCAGATCGAAAGAGGTTATTGGGCCCCTCTATGCATCACTCATCAGACCCATCATAGAGTACAATGCCCCATTTGGGATGTACCTTACAAGATACCTGCAACAACTGGAAAGACCACAGAAGTACCTCACTAAGATGATCACTGGCCTCAAGCAGATGCCCTTATGCAGCTCGACTGAAGAAACTCCAGCTATACTCAGTTGCATACCACCTACTCAAAGGTAATCTCTGCCTGACATACAAGGCCATGTCCAACCCAGAATTGATAGACATGCTCCACCTAAAGAAAACCATATCCCCTCGAGCTACACACTCCAGGGATCTAAACCTCACCACAACAATAAATAGGACGTGCTGGAGGGATAGAGTCCTGTCCCAGAGACTTCCCATGCTCTGGAACAAGATTCCAATCTACATTAGGCAGAGCTTCTCGCTAACTCTCTTCAAGTAAAACCTTGATGAGTGGATGGGAAACAGAAAGTTTACCCCAGGGATCACTTCAATGGCTCTGCTGGGCAGAGGCAAGGGGAACTAATCTAAGGGGGTGGCAAAAGCCAACACATTCCAGCTAGGCTTATAAATGCCTTCGGGCAGATAGCCTAGTATATACCTAAGAACCTATGAACCTATATATGGACATACATCAGTAGATAACAGTGTGAAAATAACAAAAACATATATGTCCGCATGCACTGTTAATGGGGTTGAGAGGCCCCAAACAATATACATCTTGTACGAATAGTTATAACTCCCCCCCCCCCACAGCCAAACACGTCCGCCCTGCAATATACTACCAAGTGTTGCAGATCCCATAACCAGGACCTGACACAACATGGGCATCCCTAGGATACATACACACAGACACCCATATGCAGATACAGATGTATATATATATGTATATATATATATATATATATATATATATATATATATATATATATATATATATACATATATATATATATATATATATAAATATATATATATATATATATATATATATATATATATATATTTTATATATATATATTTTATATATATATATATATATATATATATATATATATATATATTTGTATATGTATGTTTTTATTATTTTTATTTAACATTTGTTGACCGGGAATGTCCGACTAGGTTCAACAGAGCCTGTTTTCAGTGGAGGCCCGGGGAGAAACGCTCCAGATGCATGTCTTTGGAATGTGGGAGGAAACCGGAGTACCCGGAGGAAACCCACGCGAACACAGGGAGAACATGCAAACTCCACACAGAAGGCACCCCAGCCGAGAATCGAACCAGAGAACCTCTTGCTGTGAGGCGACAACGTTAACCGCTGCACCACTGTGCCACCCAAATATATGTTGTGTATATATTGTGTATATATATACACAAATATATATATATAAATATATATATATATATATATATATATATATATATATATATATATATATAAAATATATATGTAACTACACATACACACACAGAGATATGTATAGTAAGATACATATGTAGCAGGTGCACACAATATGGAACAGCCACTGTTCCTACGGTTAGCACTTTATCAACTGGAGACTGTATGAGCCACCCATACAAATGACAATCATTGCCTACAACATAAACCCACAAAGAAATCAAAGTATATAACACCACACACAGGTTTACATAAATGGGAAAGCTTTATTTGTTTGTGTACTATTACAGTTGTATATGCCATGTGGTATAGCTATTTAGACACGGACATCCATATATAATGAGTAATGAACTGGGAAACAGTTATACTAATACGGTAGTCTGGAAAAGTTTACAAATGTTGCTGTCCAGGCCAAGGCCAACAAGTAGTACAATAGTAAAGACAGACTGGGCCACGGGATCCCAAACAATCAACAGTAAGTAATGCAGATGTATAGTTCAGCAGTCTCTATCTGCACCCTGTAGACAATCCCTAGGGGGTAAAGACCTCAGCTGACACAATGGAATGTAACTGTTACATAACAAGGCACAACTGACACCATTACAAGCATACTGACAAACAGAACAGTCTGTCTTGCAGGTGCCAGTAGGCCTGCATTTAACCAAGGTGGATTGTATGGTAATGTACATCCATATGCCTTAAGGCTGCTCACCCCTGATGGTCTTCAGGACTTTGAGCTTTCAGGATTCTGTAGCGCTCCCATATACATATATGTATATATAGATATATGTATATATAGATCTACGTATATGTATATACAAATATATGTATACATAGCTATGGGCCTACCTGAGATGGTTTATAGGCCATATGATCAACACTCAGTTGGTCGACAGTTCATTTGGTCAACAAGCAGATTTACCACACTCCCCAATGTTGTGCGACCCTGGAGTTGATATATATAGTTAGGGGGGTGTGGGAGGCACAGCCCCCCACATTGGGGGGTGTGGGGGGTGAAGCCCCCCACATAAAATGCTTGTCGACCAAATGAGCGGTCGACCAAATGAGTGTCGATCATATGGCCTGTCGACCATGTGAAGTAGACCCATAGCTATATATGTATGCACATCCTATATGTACAGATATGCCTAAATATGTTGGTATATATGTAGATGTCAATAACTATATGTGCATACATATCTATTCTGATATACGTACTACTGTCAGTATATATATAGATATCCATATGTATATGTGCATATGTATCTCTGTCTGTATATCTGTAGACATATATTGCTCTGTATATGTATATATCTGGGTGTTTATTTGTATAGCTATGTACATATGCATATCCATCTATGTAAGTCGATATGTATATCTGTATGTCTATATAGATATCTAGATAATTATATGTACATATATCTTCAACTTATGTCCTGAATATGGGGTGTAGTCCTACCTCTGCCCCTATAGTCCCAACTTCATAGTGCAAGGGGATGTCAGGTATGTATAGCAGGTATATTTGTAGACTATTGCTATTATAATAGGGAGTGTCTTCACAAACATGATGTGTGTGGGATGTCACATCTGCTTTTAACATATGTGCCGTTGGCTACTGACAGACATTCTAAGGACATCATAGTACAGTACCACTGCTAGCACATAATGCTCCTGTGGACTACAGCAGAGATAATGACCAATATATGTGGACAGTCTGACACACTCTAGATAGTCCAGAGGTATACACATAACCCCTTATTGCAAGATATGTGGACCAGTCCTAACAATGTGGATGTCAACAGCCATGTAGATGGGTATAACACGTAACTACTGGTTTACATGTGCCCCCATGCATTTGCACATCCCTGCCTGTCCTGCCACATAATAACTGCTGGTACAGAGGTGCCTTGGCCACATACTACTCACTAGATATTGACATACATCTATACAGCATCCCACTGCTCTGTCTGACATACATGACTGTTTGGTGGCTCAGCAGCAGTACATCTGGCAAGTATCTGGACATTACATCTCACTGGGTAAGTACACTAAGCTGCTAGGCATGTAACAAAGCACTGTGAAGGCTACAGGCAGACGGGCTCAACAGTGGCCTACATTTCCTATGGGGGAATGCACATATACCTGCATATATAGCAGAAATGCCATAGCACAGAGTAACATACACCTGTGTGAAAGTGCATAACCACAACCAATGTGAACACAGCCACAGCCACATATGGTATGCTAGCGCATTATTACAGTATCTGGACTATCTGTTCAACACCAACCTCACATGTGCCACTCACACACTAACCCTACATATACTGGGCTGCTACACAGTGTGCTCCAATGCCTGTCTGTGGTAGGGGACATGTGCGTGTATGGCCCTATAAACATGTCAGCCAATAGGGTAACATACAGTGGAGTAGCATGTAACATCAGATAGAACAGGACCAAGAGCAATGACATCTACCACAGTCTGTACACAGGCCAAGGTACACATTAACAATACACACACTGCCGACAATAACCATAAGTGCACAGACCTCAGTACTGTACACACAACCACAGAATGTCCAGGTTATGTCATCAAATATAACCCCTACTACACATAACATGTGCAGCAGTCTGATTTCTCACTGGCTTATTATCAGATATGATGTCACCAATTATGGTGTGCAACACATATGTACCCCTTACTGCATGACAAATATACAAAGATTGACAGGGCTATGGCTGGAGGCACATACACAGGACCAAAACTGACATGTTGCTTTGATAACCTCATACATTTACTGTTGTAACAGGGTTTGTTACAACATATGTCCTATGAGGGATATGAAGTCAGTAACTCTCATGGCTGTCACCATCTACAGATTGCAATCCTCACACTACTTTCTGCAGTTCACAAATAGGTGCTTTGTGGGTAACACCTGAAACAAAAGGCACCACACATTGGCCAATCCGCAGATGACACTACAGATGGGTGTTCCCTCATAAACATAGCACTGACATGGCATGTATGAAAATATGTAGGACAGCCATATCCACACACACCCTGTTAAACCAACATTACTCCGAATGCAGAATAGCAGCACTTACAGTCTGTAGTCAGGTCAGGCACATCCCCCTCCTGTGTGTTGACCTGTTTCCACAGTTTATGTTGTTAGAGCTAAATCCCCAATCCATCTGTTATGCTGTTTGCCAAACAACAGATCGAGATCCTGCTCACTGTGAATGAAAGGCCCAACAGCAACATGTTCCTAGATATTTGTGTGTTTTTCCATGCAAATGGCTATGGGAATTTTACTACAGCTGTTCCATATGTAATCAGCTAGAGGTGGGGTGTAATTCGTGCAGAGGCCATCAGCTGATCCTGAACATCACTTAAAATACACATGCTGCTGCCTAAGCAATGCAGGTGTAAGTCTCCACATCCACCTGAGGGGGAGTGAGAGAGGCAGACAGAGGCACAGAAAAGCCAAGGAGGGGTGGGAGAGTAAAACTTAAGCATGTGTGTGTCACACACTTACCAGTACAGGGTATCAAACCCCTGATTACTATGTAGTGCTGTCACATGTTCATGCAGTTATTGGATGTGCCACATAGGTTACATGATGGAGATTCCTCAGAACGTATATGTGATGGTGAGTGACATCTGCAACAGGGATATGGTAGCTATGTGGTAGGTGTAGTACATGTTCCTGTCTGCATGATCAGGTGTCAGCATCAACACAGCCACACTGTCTCAGGGACGTACACACATTGACACACTTGGCAGGGCCAGGAATACAATTCATCACTAGTGGGATTGCCACAACACAGTACTGTGCAGGTATCACATGCACCACAGGGGTCATATGGAGGTTATATGTGAAAAGGTTATGTGGAGGTGTCTGACATCAGACAGCATGCTTCAGTATGCCAATGCAGGTTGTAGTGATTGTGAATGTGGTCATATGCATCATATACCACACACATAGACATGGGTGCCAGTACTGACATGCATGGGCGCACTGCTTCATGGGTGTGTTGTGGTCAATGGTGCCAGAAGGCTATACAAGGTTAGGTGATGGGTATACCTTGGCATCAGGCCACATGACAATGGTCTGCAATGTGGCTTAGGGGTGTAGTGTCTGCGGTTGCCCACAAAGGAGGGTATTGTATTCACCATCCAGTAACTTGGGTGACTATTCCATGTGGCCTATGTTGTGCATTGCTTGCCATGTATGTGCTCCTTAGTCCATTATATGGACCGTGTCTGGGATGTGCACACCTCCCACATGCATACACAGTGACATGTGGAACTTACCTGGGGTGTCTGGCCCATGTTGTGTACACAGATTGTTATCATCAGATGTGCCAGTCCTGGCCTCATGTAGTGGGAACTGTTAATGGACAGAAGGTTGACCGTGCACCTACATTGATAGCATGATATCATTATTCCCTGGTGTCAGTGGCATCTGTCCATACAGGGCTTGTGTTTCAGGCATGGTATGTCTTTTGTGGGTCACATTTGAGGGCACCACAGGTGTTGCAGGTGTCCAGTGGGGAACTTTGGTGAGGTGCACTGTAGGCATGTATATGCCTATTGGACTGATGGACAGGGTGAAATGCCCTCTGTAACCCACTCCAATCACTCCATGGTTACTATCAGTGGGCAATATGCAATGTACTACAAACATAGTGCTTGTTGTCTAGGCAAGTGTGTGTGTGTGTGTGTGTGTGTGTGTGTGTGTGTGTGTGTGTGTGTGTGTGTGTATGAGACATGGGCCGAGAGTGTTCCCTGGGTAATACAAGGGTTGCTAACATTGTTCAGCTGGCATTGATGTCACATTTAGGAGTATGGATTTGCACCCCAGCCTCTCAGCTATTTCACATATGTTATCCCGTATGGTGGACATTGTGATATATACTTGGCCCACCATATAAGAAATTTGCAAAACCCACTTCACATTGAGTCCAGTTGTTATACACTTACAACCACTTCCACACAGGATACATATGACACACACACACACACACACACACACACACACACACACACACACACACACATGTCATGTCTGGGATTAGAATTCCTACATAACTAGTATATTACACTACAGCACTACACCATTATAGGACGTGTCATGGAGAATACTGGAGTAGTCCTTCCTCAAAGGTGTATTTCACAGTGCATGACAACAGCAGGATTGCCAAAGTAGGGCATTTGAATTGTATTGAATGTGACTAGCCAAAAATGCATTGCTCCCTACACAGACATAGAAACACACAAAAACATCCACAACTACCATGTGTGGTAATAGAACCCCTATCAGAGTTCTACATTACACTACAGCATGATGCTGTTATAGGATGCACCACAGGGATTGCTGGCATGCCTTTTCCCCAAAGGTGTATTTCACAGTGAATGACATCAGCAGGATTGCCAAAGTAGGGCATTTGAATTGTACTGGGTGAGACTAGCCTGAAATGCATTGTTCTCTACACACACACACACACACACACACACACACACACACACACACACACACACACACACACACACACACACACACACACACACACACACAAAATTGCTTGTAGAATTGTAGAACTCCTACCTAGCTATTTTATCACACTACAGCTGTATACAGTTATGAAATGCGCTATAGAGATTACTGAGCTACAACCTTCCCAGAGGTGTATTTCTAGGTGGATGACATCAGCAGCCTTCCCAAAGTAGGGTATTTGAATTGTAGGGAGTGTGAGTTGCCTAAAAGGAAAGCTCCCTACACAGACAGGGGCAGACACACACACACACACACTTGCCAAGTCTGGGATTAGAACTCCTACCGGTTTTATCACACTACAGCAGTACGCAGTTATGGGACATGCTATGGAGACTACTGGGCTACAATCTTCCCAGAGGTGTATGTCTAGGTGAATGACATCAGCAGCCTTGCCAAAGTAGGGCATTTGAATTGTAGGGAGGGTGAGTAGCCTAAAAGGAATTGCTCTCCACACAGACAGGGATACACACACACACACACACACACACACACACACACACACACACACACACACACACACTTGCCAAGTCTGGGATTAGAACTCCTTCTTAACTACTGTATCACACTACAGCAGTATGCAGTAATGGGATGCACTCTAGAGATTACTGGGCTACAACCTTCCCAGAGGTGCATTTCTAGGTGGATGACATCAGCAGCCTTGACAAAGAAAGGCATTCGAATTGTAGGGAGTGTGACTACCCTAAAAAGCATTGTTCTCTACACAGACAGACACACACACAGTTGCCATGTCTGGGATTGGAACTCCTACCTAATTAGTTTATCACACTACAGCAGTATGCAGTTATAGGATGTGCCACGGAGATTAATGGGCTATGATTCTCCCAAAGGTGTATTTCACAGTGGATGACCTCAGCAGGCTTGTCATAGTAGGGCTATAGGGAGGGCAGTGTGTGTGTGTGTGTGTATGGGCCATAACCCATTCATCTAGAAGTTGACACACCACATGTGGGCACACACAGGATCACATTTCACAGGTACGTGTATACAGCTGCTAGATGACTCCTTCCTAGTACAGTTATGTTGCACAGCTAGCACTTGTACCACATAGTCTCTAATGCTGACACATACTGGTGGCTAATATCTACAGTGAGTGACATCTGAACCTCATGTAGTTGTGGTCCTTTGGCTGTGTGCTGGGTGGGACAGGCCTGGATGGCTCCTTGTCACAGTCACCATCTTCCACAGATCTATGTACATCTACCTTTGGCTTATTATACAGAGTTGTCCTTAGATATATGTCTGTATTCGTATCCACTGTGTGTGCAAACCATGAGTGGTGCATACTGAGGAGTGTCTGCATTAACATCTGCAACTGCCAGATATGTGTGGTCCACTGGTGTTTGCAGACATGTCCTTCATTTGTTTAAGTGTGTGATCATTCCCAGTATGTCCTTTCAGTATGTTGTTGACTGACATTGCTTTAATTTCTCTAAGTGTGTGAGCATGTCCAGTATGCCCATCTGTATTGAATGTGTAGATCGAGTCCAGGTAGTTTGTACTGCAGTGCAGGCCTTTATGCTGTACACCTACAGGTAGCATACTGTTTCTGCAGGGTATTCATTGATCATTTGTCAATATGGGGACAAACTGTGCAGGGGATAATGTGTACTGATTGTGTCTGTGATGCTTCAGCTGCATGGTACTGCTGTTAGCAGGGATATTCAGATGTGTACTGTTATACACAGTGATGTTTTCTGTCCTCATGTACTGTCAGGTGGACATTCTTGCTCACAGTGATGTCTTGGGGAACAAGGGTGACTGCAGCTGTGTCTGGTATTGTGGGCAGACACCTACATATTCATGGTAAGTTATGCCATTCTGGAGGGGGAGCTGCAGACACTTGGTGCTGGGTTTGTGTCTCCGGTTCAGCACCTTCGTACAGTACTGACAGAGGATTTCATACTTGTATGCCCATCAGCATGACAGTATGGGCTTATCTTGCTGTGGCAATGCCTCACAGCCATACAGATTCACACAGGTCAGCCAGGGGCAGGGGCCATGGGTCAGGACATTTACCCTATTGTGGTGTATGGGCAGGTGTGTAGCCACCCATGTATGTGTTTGCAGCCAGGTATAGATAGTGTGTGCATACAGCTTGGTATCGGACCCTGCACATTCCATGCTGCCCATGCTCCCACCCCCCCTGTTATTCTAACCTCTTCCGTTCATTATGCATACATTCTCTGATACTTTCCCTAAGGGTATCACCCCATCACAGGTGTGTTAGTGTTGGTCCACAGTTCATGTAGTGGGACATTGTGGACATGTTACTGTGGTTTGTCCACATGGCCTTGCATATGGCTTATGCGGAGTGTGTTATGTTGTTATTTGGGTATCCATGACATAACATGCATTGGCAGTACGTGTGAGACACGGGCCTTTGGCAGATGCCTATGGGGCATTAGGTGTTACTGCATGCAAGATTTGGCAGGTCATTGCATTCTGTCAGTCCTACAGTCCCAGACCACCATACAGTATATTCCCCTGGGGTGACAGGGTAGGTGTGATAGGTGTTCATGCCAATACCTCCTAACAGTCTTGCTCAAGTGGTGTGGATGCTGGAAGGATGCTACCTACCGCTAGGGACACACCTGCATGGGCCACCTGCACTGCATGCTGCAGTCTTCCGCTATTGCCATATACAGGTGGGATCTTACTGTACCCATTTTCCACAGCAGAGATATGACCAGAGATGTGCCTGTGGGTGGTGTTTGCATGAGCTGGGTGCATGTGTGCTATGGACACTACTTGCATCTGACACACAGATATGCATTGGGCATTCCAGTTATGCTTGCATGTGCAGGTACATCAGCTGTTTCCCAATACATCAGTCCCCTCCTATTTGATCTGTGAGTGTTCGGGCAGTAAACACCAGTATCCCCTACTACAGGACCAAATAACGTGATGCATACCTGTATGTACATTTCCAAGGGTGTGTCCATTTCACAGTGACACAATATATAATGTATGTCCAGGGTACTTTCCCCTGTGTAGTGCTTTTATATGTAGACCAACAGTCATGCCATGTCAGTCTTTCAGATGGTGACACATATTACCACCATACACTTGCAATGGCTTACTGCTAGTTTGTGTTATACTGATGGGTATTGTGCATGGCACTGCAATTGTGAGGACTTGTTCCTGTCCTCAGTAGTAGTGGGCAATGGCCACCAGGCTTACCTCAACATGCATACATACTGACCACTCTCACACAATATGGGACACACACCAACCTAACACACAGACACCTGCATATTGTGTAGATGCTACAACCTATCCTGTTACCTTGGCCAACTCTGTGCATCTGTGCTCCACTGGTATTAGACTTATACATGCATGTTACTACATTTCTACATAGGGTTGTGGGGGGCACACCTGACTGTTACGACATGTGTACATCACATTGGGGGGGCACACCAGACCATTACTACATAATTACGTAGGGTTGGGGGGAGCAAACCTGACTGTTTCTGCATTGCTATGCAGGATTGGGGGGGCACACCTGACTATTTCTACATATCTACACAGGATTGGGGGGGCACACCTCACTGTTACTACATTTCTATGTAGGATGAGGGGCACACCTGACTATTTCTACATTTCTACACAGGATTGGGGGGGGCACACCTGACTCTTACTGCATTTCTACATAGGATGGGGGGCACAACTGACTATTTCTACATTTCTACACAGGATTGGGGGCACACCTGACTGTTATTACATTACTACATAGGATGGGGAGGCACACCTGACACTTGTACACATTTGCTATGACTGTACACCCGGCGCACCCCTGGGCTTAAACAGGAAAGCAATGGGAAGGGAAAACAGCAGTAGGAAGGTAATCAAGGGGAACTAGCATAGCTGGCAGGTGAACTGTATCAGAATCAGCCAATTACACAGGCAGCAGACCAGCCCAGCCCAGAACACTACTATAAACTATGAAAACACCTTCCCCTCTCATTTTTCCCACACTCTACACAACCAGTGTAAACAAGCAGTGAACTTTTAACATTCACAACAGCAAAATGATAGGGGCTGCAATAGCTATCATACAACAACTTGTGGAAGAGTCTGAGGGTGATGAGGATGTGAATGCTGTCCACCAACCCACAGTGAGGGGGCGGAGAAGAGTGTGCAGACCCAGGCTAACCTACCAGGTGCTACATGAGCTGGAGATAGTGGAGCTCTATAGGGGGGACAGGAACCTCCTACAGCAAATCGTTGAGCTGTGCCGGCCACGCCTAGCACACAGAACTAACACAGCAGAACCCATCCCAGTGGATACCAAGGTATATGTAGGCCTAAAAATACTAGCTACAGGTACCTTCCAAAGGCCAACTGGGGATATGATGGGGATCTCACAGGCATCAGCATCCAGGGTGCTCCACCATTTCCTGGATACCATGTCAGCACATGTCAATGAGCACGTCTATTTCCCCAACACCTGTGAGGTATTGGCCAGCAATATGCAACTGTTCCACCAAATAGCAGAATGCCCTGAGGTAGGGGGTGCTATAGACTGCACGCACATATGCATCAAAGCACCACCCAATGAGCGGGGTAGGGTCTACATCAACCGCAAGGGCTTCCCTTCCATCAACTGCCAGGTCATATGTGATGCCAAGGGCATAACAATGAATGTGTGTGTTGGGTGCCTTGGAAGCTATCAGTATTCCCACATCTGGCATCTGATGCAGCTGTACCAGAGATTTGCCAATGGGGACATCTCTGACAGTCACCTAGTGGGTGATGCTGGATAGGCACGGGAGCCGTGGCTGATGACACTCATCAGAAATGCACACACACCCAAACAAAAACTCCATAATGAGGCACACGCACAGACCAGAATTATAGTAGAGCATGTGTTTGGGATGCTCAAGTCATGGTTCCAGTGAATGGACACATCCATTGGAGCCTTGCAGTACTCACCAGCTACATGTATCCAAATTGTTCCATTCTACACAATATGATCCTGTGGAAACAACTGCAGCAGGAACAGCACTGGGCAGGGCCACACAGCCCCCCACCATTGCCAAGGCCTGCATAGGCACAGAGTGACTCGGAGGAGGAACAACCTGAGCTTGCCCCAGTAGGCAGAAGGAGGTGTGCCCAGTATGCCCTGGCCTTGGCAAAGAGGTAACACATAGCACATAAACTGACACAGGAGGGACCCAGGGAATAACACCTCTCTCTGACTCTCACATACAGTAAAAGGGATGCCAAACATGACACTACCTGTACTCAAACATGTGTAGGGAGTGTACTATGTACATCCAACATAGCCATCCCTGCAGCACCACCCTCAATACTGGGACACCCACAAGGTAAGTGACTCACACATGACAGTCATTGGGGTTCACATACCCAACAACAGTCACAGCCAGCAGGACAGGTGCAGACAAACACAAACAAAGGCTGTGCTATAGCCTCTGATGCCTATGGGTAACACCCCCAGGCCTACACAGACAGACTACAGCAGGTCAGGCAATGGGATGTCAGTTTTGAAGGGTAGGAAGTCTGAAACTAATATGTAGCTAAATAAAAGCTAAGATCTGTAGTACACTGGTATGCCTCTAGGCAGCATGACAGGTAAGACTACAGAATGAAATGGAGTACCTGACATAAGAGTACAGTCATAGCAAATGTGTACAAGTGTCAGGTGTGCCCCCCCATCTTACGTAGACATGTAGTAACAGTCAGGTGTGCCCCCCATAACAGTGAGGTATGCCCCCCAATCCTGTGTAGAAATGTAGAAATAGTCAGGTGTGCCTGCCCACCCTATGCAGAAATCTAGTAACAGTCAATGCCACAGCATGCTACCTGTAGGTGTGCAACACAAAGGTCAGCACTGCAGTACGACCTACCTGGACTCGATCCACACATTCAATACAGACAGGCATACTGGGCATGCTCAAACACTTAGAGAAATGAAGGCATTGCCAGTCAACAACATACTGAAAAGTCATAATGGGCATGCTCACACACTTAAACACATAAAGGCCATGCCTGCAAACACCAGTGGACCAGACTTATCTGGCAGTCACAGATGTTAATGCAGACACTCCTCAGTATACACCACTCATGCTTTGCACACACAGTGGATAGGAATACAAGCATATATGTAAGAACAGCAGACTATAATAAGCTAAAGGTAGATGGACATAGATGTGTGGGAGAGAGTGACTATAACAAGGAGCCATCCAGGCGTGTCCCAACCAGCACACAGCCAAAGGGCCACAACCACACAAGGGTCAGATGTCACTCACTGCAGATACTAGCCACCGGTATCTGTCAGCATTACAGACTTTGTGGTGCATGTGCTAGCTGTGCAACATGACTGTACAAGGAAGTAGTCATCTAGCAGCTGTATACACATACCTGTGAAATATGACCCTGTTTTGCCCGCATGTGGCGTGTCAACCCCTAGATGAATGGGTTATGGCCCATGCACACACACTGCCCTCCCCATAGCCCTACTATGGCAAGCATGCTGAGGTCATCCACTGTGAAATACACCTTTGGGAGTGTTGTAGACCAGTAATCTCCATGGTGCATCCCATAACTGCGTACTGATGTAGTCTGATAAACTAATTAGGTAGGTGTTCCAATCCCAGACATGGCAAGTGTGTGTCTCTGTCTGTGTAGAGAGCAATGTTTTTTAGGGTAGTCACACTCCTTACAATTGAAATTCTTTATTTTGGTAAGTCTGATGATATCATCCACCTAGAAATACTCCCCTGGGAAGGTTGTAGTCCAGTAATCTCCATAGCGCATCCTGTAACTGTGTACTGCTGTAGTATGATAAATTTGTTAGGTAAGAGTTTTAATCCCTGACTTGGCAAGTGTGTGTGTCTGTCTGTGTATAGAGCAATGCTTTTTAGGGTAGTCGCACTCCCCACAATTTGAATGCTCTACTTTGGCAAGGCTGCTGATGTCATCTACCTAGAAATACACCTCTGGGAAGGTTGCAGCCCAGTAATCTCCATAGCACTTCTTGTAACTGTGTACTGTTGTAGTATGATAAATTAGTTAGGTAGGAGTTCTAATTCCTGACTTAGCAAGTTTGTGTGTGTGTGTGTGTGTGTGTGTGTCTGTCTGTGTAGAGACCAATGCTTTTTAGGGTAGTCACACTCCATACAATTTGAATGCCCTACTTTGGCAGTCTTGCTGATGTCATCAAATGTGAAATATACCTTTGGGGAAGGAGTTCTTCAATAATCCCCGTGGTGCATCCTATAACAGCTCCATGCTGTAGTGTGATATAGACCTCTGTTAGGGATTTTATATCCACACATGTCAGTTGTGGATGTTTTGTGTGTGTTTCACAGTCTGTGTAGGGAGAAATGCATTTTAGCCTAGCCACACTCACTACAATTCAAATACCCTACTTTGGCAATCCTGCTGATGTCATCTAATGTGATATACACCTTTGGGGAAGGAGTACTCCAGTAATCTCCATGGTGCACACTATAACTGCATAGTGCTGTAGTGTAATAAACTAGTTAGGTAGGAGTTTTAATCCCAGATATGACAGGTGTATGTGTGTGTCTGTGTTTGTAACTCGTATCCTGTGTGGAGGTGGTTGTGAGTGTGTAACACCTGGGCCCAATGTGGAGTGGGTTTTACATATTTCATATATGGTGGCACTAATATATATCACAATGTCCACCATACAGGGATAAAAGATGTGAAATAGTCGAGAGGCTGGTGTGAAAATCCATACCCATACATGTGACATCAAGGCCAGGCAAATACAGTTAGCAACCCCAGTATTACCTCACAATTTCAAACCATGTCTCACACACACACACACACACACACACACACACACACACACACACACACACACACACACACACACACACACACACACACATTTGCCTAGCTAACAGCCAAAATATTGGCAGTACACTGCATATTGCCCACTGATAGTAACTATGGATTGATTGCAGTGGGCTACAGAGGGCATGGCACCCTGTTAATCTGTCCAACAGGTACGTACATGCAGATAGTGCACCTTCCTCATGTACCCTACCGGACACCTGCAACACATGTAGTGCCATCAAATGTGACCCACAAAGGACATACCATGCCTGAAAACATGACCTGTATGGACAGATGCCACTGACACCAGGGAATGCCATTAGTGTGCTTTCAATGTAGGTTCGGGGTAAACCTGCTGTCCATTACCAGTTCCCGCCACAGGAGGCCAAGATTGGCACATCTTATGATAATCTGTGTACACAACATGGGCCAGACACCCCAGGTACAGTTCCACATGTCACTGTACATGCATGTGGGAGGTGTGCACATCCCAGACACGGTCCATGTCATGGACTAAGGAACACATACATGGCAAGTGATGCACAGCATTGGCCACACACAATAGTCACCCAGGTGACTGGATGGTGGATTCAATACCCACCTCTGTGGGCAAATCCAGAAACTACAGCCCTAAGTTACAATGCAAACCATTTTCATGTGGCCTGATGCCAAGGTATACCCATCACCTAGCCTTGTATAGCCATCTGGCACACTCGACCACCACCCACCTGTCCAGAAATGCACCCATGCATGTCAGTACTGGCACCCTGTGTGTTTGTGTGTGTGTTGTATGATGCATATGATCACATTCACACTCACTACAACCCTCATTGGCATACTGAAGCATGCTGTCTGATGTCAGACACCTCCCCATACCCTTTGCCCATATAACCTCTGTATGACCCATGTGGTGCATGTGATACCTGCACAATAATGTGTTGTGGCAATCTCACTAGTGATGAGATGTATTCCTGGCCAAGTGTGTCAATGTGTGTGTCCCTATGAGAGTATGGCTGTGTTGATGCTGGCACCTGTTAATGTGGACAGGCATGTGTACTACACCTGCCGTATAGCTACCGTATCCCTGTTGCAGATGTCACTCACCATCACATATATGTTCTGAGGGCTCCACAACAGGTAACCTATGTGGTGCATCCAATAACTGCATAGAACTGTGAAAGCACTACATAGTTATCAGGGGTTTGATACCCTGTGCTGGTAGGTGTGTGACACAAACATGCTTAAGTTTTATTCTCCCACCCCTCACTGACTAGTCTTTGCCTCTGCCTGCCTCTCTCACTCCCTCACTGGTGGATATGGAGAACTTCACCTGCTTTGCTTAGGTAGCAGCATGCACATTATAAGTGATGCTCATGATCAGCTGATGGCCTCTGCATGAATTGCAGCCTTCCCCTAGCTGATTGCATGTGGAACAGTTGTGGTAACATTCCCATAGCCTGTCTCATGGAAACACACTCCAATATCTAGGAACATCATTTTCATGTTGGGCCTTTTCATTCACTGTGAGCAGGAACTCGATCTGTTGTTTGGCAAACAGTATCTCAGATGGATTGGGGATTTACCTCTAACAACATACACTGTGGAAACAGGCGAACACACAGGAGGGGGATGTGCTTGACTTGACTACAGACTGTAAGTGCTGCTATACTGCAGTCAGAGTAATCTTGGTTTAACAGGGTGTGTGCCGATATGGCTGTCCTACATGTTTTAATACCTGCCATGTCAGTTCTATGTTTATGATGAATCCCTATTTGTAGGGTCATCTGCACACTGGGCAGTGTGTGGTGCCTTTGGTTTCATGTTTTACCCACAGAGCATCTATCTGTGAACTGCAGAAGGTAATGTAAAGACTGCAGTCTGTAGACGGTGAAAGCCGTGACAGTTACTGACTTCATATCCCTCATAGAACATTTGTTGCAACAAACCCTGTCACAACAGTAAATGTATGAGGTTATCATTGCAACATGTCAATATTGGCCCTGTGTATGTGCTTCCAGCCACAACTCTGTCAACCTTTGTACATATGTCATGCATTAAGAGGTGCATATGTGCTGTACACCATAATTAGTGTCATCATGTCTGATAACAAGCCAGTGAGCTATCAGACTGCTGCACATGTTATGCACAGTAAGGGTTATATTTGATGACATAACCTGGACATTCAGTGGTTGTTTGTACAATACTGAGGTCTGTGTACTTATGGTGAATGTTGACAGTGTGTGTATTGTTAATATGTACTTTGGCCTGTGTACAGCTGTGGTAGATGTCATCATTCTAGGTCCCATCCTATCTCATGTTACATGCTGCTCCACTGTATGTTACCGTTGTTACCGTATTGGCTTACATGTTTGTAGGGCCATACACACACATGTCCCATGTCACAGACAGGCATCAGACCACACTGTGTAGTGGCCCAAAATATGTAGGGTTAGTGTGCGAGTGGCACATTTGAGGATGGTGTTGAACAGATAGTCCATATACTGTAATATTATGCTAGCTTACCGCATGTGGCTGTGGCTGTGTTCACATTGGTTGTGGTTATGCATTTTCACACAGGTGTATCTTACCCTGTGCTGTGACAAGCCTGTAGAGCCTACTATATATGCAGGTACATGTGCATTCCCCCATAGGAGAAGTAGGCCAGTGTTGAGCCAGTCTGCCTGTAGCCTGCACAATAATTTGTTACATGCCTAGCAGCTTAGTGTACTTACCCAGTGAGATGCCATGTCCAGATACTGGCCAGATGTACTGCTGCCAGGCCTCCCTTAACAGTCATGTATGTCAGACAGAGCAGTGGGATGCTGTACAGATGTATGTCAATATCTAGTGGGTAGTATGTGGCCATGGCACCTCTGTACCAGCAGTTATTATGTATCAGGACAGACAGGGGTGTGTGTATGCATAACCTATGGGGGCAAATGTATACCAGTCGTTATGTCTTATACCCATCTACATGGCTTTTAACATCCATATCACCAGGCTTGGTCCACATGTTCTGCACAAAGGGGTTCTGTGTATACCCCTGGACTGTACAGAGTGTGTCAGAATGTCCACATATATTGGCCAATATTTCTGCTGTAGTCCACAGGAGCATTACATAGTTGCAGCGGTACTGTACTATGATGTCCTTAGGATGTCTGTCAGTAGCTAATGGCGCACATGTGAAAAGCAGATGTGACCTCCCACACACACCATGTCTTGTGAAGACAATCCCTATTACAGTAGCAATAGTCTACTAATATACCTGCTATACATACCTGACATCCCTTTGCACTACGAAGTTGGGACAATAGGGGCTGAGGTAGGGCTACAATCCATGTTCAGGACATATGGTGAAAATATATGTACATATGATTATCCAGATATCTATACAGATAATTACACATATATATATCGACATATATAGATGGGTTTGTATATGTACATAGATATGCATATACACACCCAGATGTATACATATACAGAGCAATATATGTCTACATATATGCAGATAGTGATACATATGCACACATATGTATACCATGCTGCCATTCCCACCAGCAGTCCATTGCTGTTGTATCCCCCACACATATGGTGGTGCTAGGGCGCGGGGCCATATATGTGTGGGCTTCACCTACTCAAAACATGTGTGCCCATATGCACTCCAGAGGCCAGTGTATGTAACAGTGGTATATGGCCCTGTATTATTGAGTCTAGGGGGGATGCACCATAAATAACCTAGGCCGTTACAAAATGTGGGGGTATCAGGGCTGAGCTGCCTTAAGGTATCTGGCTGTACAGTACCATACAAATCACCTATCTTGACATTACTTACATAAATTGGGTTGATGCAGGCCTACTGTCTCCTGCCATACATACTGTTCTGTTTGTCAGTGTACCTGTGATGGTGTCAGTTATGCCTTGTTATGTAGCAGTTACATTTCATTTGGTCAACTGATGTCTTTACCACCTAGTGATTGTGTACAGAGTGTAGATAGACACTGCTGAACAATACAGCTGCATTACTTATTGTTGATTGGTATCCTGTGGCCCAGTCTGTCTTTACTATTGTACGATTTGAAGGGCTTGGCCTGGACAGCAACAGCTGTAGACCTTTCCAGACTACTGTATGAGAATAACTGTTTCACAGTTGCATTACTTTGTTTATATGGATGTCAGTGTCTGAACAGCTATATGACATGGCATATAAATCTGTAACAGTACACAAATAAAGGTTTTCCATTTCTGCAAACCTGTGTGTTGTGTTTTATCTTATGACCTTTCTGTGGGTATATGTTGCAGGCAATGAATATCATTTGTATGGGTGGCTCAGCCAGTGCCCAGTTGTTAAGGTGTTAACTGCAGGCATAGTGGCTGTTCCATATTGTGTGCACTTACTACATAAGTATCTTACTGTACATATATCTGCATGTGTATGTGTAGTCAATATATATATATATATATATATATATATATATATATATATATGTGTGTGTATCTGCATATATGTGTCTGTGTATATGTATCCTGTTGATAACGTCCACATTTTACATTTCCTATGGGAGCCAGACTGCAGGGCATGATACGTTACCAATACCAGCCTGACATCCTGCAGGTGGAATGTAGTACTGTTAACATCTTGTGCCCATGTCATGTCAGGTCCTGGTTATGGAATCTGCAACACTTGGTAGTGTATTGTAGGGCAGACGTATTTGACTGTGGGGGGTGGGTATACCTATTCGTACAAAAGGTATATTTTTTGGGGCCTCTCAACCCCATTAACGGTGCATGTGGACATATATGATTTAGTTAATCTCCCATTGATATCTGCACATGTATGTCCATATATACCTACATATATATATATATATATATATATATATATATATATATATATATATATATATATCTGTTTACAAATATATAACTATGTCTGTATATACCTACATAGATATATATATATCTGCTTACATATATGTAACTTGCTGTGTATCTGTAGACATATAGGTGTAGACATATATATGTGTTGATGTAGGCATTTTCATGTATATATGTATATATATATATATATATATATATATATATATATATATATATATATATATATATATGGTGTATCTGTTTAGATATTAATATGTTTACACACACACATGCATCTAAATGTTGGACTACATTTGCTGTACTGTTTAATGACTAGGCTGGATGATATTCTTATGAAAACTTCAGGGTTAGGTATATCTGGCATGGTTTAGTGGTAAGTCATATTGTCTATGGTATGCAGGGTACTGGGTTTGAGCCTTCTAGAGGCTGTTTATTTTGTTGCTGGGCAGAACATGGGCCATTGGATACAGAGTGAGTAAGGCACTTTAAAGCAGTTGTAAGTGGGTTTGTATGTGTTTGCGTGGGGGTAAGCACTGCTAACTTCCAGTTACAATTTCTTATACTCAGTTAGCTTCTAAATTGCTTAACCATTGTAGGCATTGCTTACCCCCATGTAAACAGGCTTAAACCCACTTACTGCTGCTTAAAAGTGCTTACTCCTTCTTACCCCTGTGCTAATTTCTTTAAAATAAAAGAAAAAAGGGTTGATAGGAAAGTGGTGAAAAAGGGGCACGAAGAGGGAATGACAGTAGGGAAAATAGCTAGGGCTGTGCAGGGAGGGTGTAGGGAGGATTCATAGCTTCCCATTTCTTCTACAGGAACAGCTGTGCATATACTCTGAATTTGGAGGTATAGTTGGATGGTCAAACCCCTGGGAGAGGGGTGAGGAGAAAAATAATAAGTTGTGATGTCAATTAGACTGGATTACATGTGTCCAGTGGACATGTGTGCAAACAGCTATGTATGGGGCAAGATTTTTTTTTCTGGGAACAGATTGACCTTTTTCTCTTTTTTTTTCAGGTGAGAGTGGGATGTTGGGGAGGGGTAGTAGGTATATTTAGGGAGGTAGGTTGGGTAGGTTAACAGACAAGACAAACAAGACCCATACAGGGGCAGTATATGACATATGTGGGGGGTAAACGACTTGATGGGGAGGTGTGTTGGGATATCGGAAGCCCACAAGTCCCCTAGTGGTAACAGTGGGACTGAGGTCCTCATTCATGGGCAGTCACCACTGCACCTTCACAGCCCTGAAGGTGGATGTGCTGGGGGCTGAGTCACAGAGCCAGGGATGGCTCTCTAATCATGATATGCGGCCCTTGAGCTGGTGTAGAAGATCACCAAACTGCTCTTTGATTGCTCTACACACCACTACCCCGACCTAGCAATGGGTGACAGGTGCCTGCTTGCACCCATTCCTGGGGGGGATGAACTCCATCCCCTGAGGCAGCTCCACCCGAAGGTGGTGCAGGACCAATGGACAGGGAGGTCAAAGGTTGGGCCCCAGACATGCTGGGGCCTGGTGGCATGGCCAGCTGAGGTGAGACAGATGGGTCCACTGGGACCGGCCTTCTCAAGTGTGCTATAGTGTTTAGATTTCATCATCATATATGGGTTAGTAATAGTCAACACATTCCAGAGTTAAGTATAACAGCATTCACAGATATTCCCAATAACCTAGACACCAAATATGGAACAGTTGCATAGCAAACAGAACACATGCATATATGGGACCGCAGTGGTAATAAGAACAGCAGGAAGGTACATTGATGGCACCATGACACCAATGTCAGAATGATTCAATATATCACATGCATGGGAACCATTAATATATTTATCAAACAACTGCACATTATCAGTGTCAATACATACCAGTTGGGGTGGGTATGTTGATTATTGTTGGAGATATGGTTGGGTGGAGAGACAGATGTCAATTAACAACTACTATATTCCTGCAGTCCACTTTACTTTCCTAGTCAGTGCTATCTGTACCTTACAAGTCTTACTACACTACCCTATAGCCTTACTTTGGACAGTGATATGGCTGTTGTCATCGTTATACATGACCCGATTTTACCTGCAGTATGAATCTCTTACCTAGTATACCTGTAGAGGGAATGTTTGTTAACACTAACTAACTGTTTCTATACATACTCCCAGACTCTGGGTTGCTGTTTTGCACATAGATATCCAACTCTTTCTGCACAGATTCTGACCATGTGTTGACCACATGCTGGTGTGCCTGGACATATCTAGAATATTGCCCTCTTCCACCGGTATTGACCTGACACAGACATATACATGCTTTCCTACACAGTTATATTATGTAGCACAGTGTGGGTGACAGTGACCAGTGATACTTTATTATTCAGAGACACTGCAACACTCACAATTCCCTACAATACCTAAGTGAACAGTACCAGTACAGGTTATAATGGCCTGTATTTCTCAGCACAGTGTTCGTATCCAACATACCTGTGGGAGCAATGTTTGTTAGCACTACCTGGCTGTTGCCACACAAAGTTCTAGATTACACAGTAGAATTCTGCACATAGATCTCACTCTGTTACTGTACACACTCTGGACACAGCTTGACGACATGGGAGTGTAGCTAGGACATACTTGAAATAGTATTCTCCTAACAGTTTCGGGGGTTGCTACAGTGACAGGTGTGTTCTCATGATGTTTGACAATCACTTGTAGTCCCTGTTTGCTGGCTACATATCTGGGATCATCCCACAAACTTACCATGGGACAGTGGGACAGGCAACAGATATGGGAACATATACTGGACATTCTGGCCTCATCTGTACAGTCGTGGGGTATGCATCTGTATGCAGCCTAATTCCACTCCCAGGATTGAGACCATGGCTGTGGCTGCTACAACTTAAACACTGTCCATCACAGTTGTGTCTGCTATATAGCTATTGCAGTATATCTCCTATCTGCTTTCTGTCTTATTAATCCCTCTCATTCTTGTATTTCTGGGCACTGTGTTGGCATCTGACTGACCTGTGGGAGGAATGTTTATTAGCACTACCTGAATGTTCCCACACACAGTATCAGAGTCCACATTACTATTATGCACATACATCTCACTCTGTTACTGTACACACTCTGACCACAGCTTGACAAGTTGGGGTGTAAATGGGACATACGTGGCTTCTTAGTCACAAAAGGTATTGGGGAGTTGCTAGTGTACCACCTTTGTTCTCATAGCTGTGTCTCAATCAGTTGTATTTCTTGTTTGCTGACTATAAGTCTGGAATCATCCCACTGATTTCCCAGGGTGACAGGTTGATAGGCAAAAGATATGGGCCACTTTACTAAACATTCTGGACATATCTGTACAGTTGTGGGGTATGATTCTGTATGCAGACTACTACCACTGGCAGGATTTGAGCCATAGTTGTGTGTGTGCTAAACAACTACAGTTCACATCCCAGTTGCATTTGCTATTCGTTTTTTGTTGTCTGCATTTTCCCTGTTTATTGTCTATGAGTCTCTCAGTTGTACTAAATGGCTTCTGGGGATTACACCTGTCATATACAGGCATTCCTACACATTAAATTTATGGTGCACAGTGTGGGTAACAGTGCTTAATACTACAGTACTTTTACATGATTGCATATCGACATTACCGTATGATACCAGGATATATATATATATGCAGTCCAGCAGTTAGACTTGTTTTGTCAGGCTATTACATCTTTATTGACTTACAGACAATATGAGACTCTTACTGACATATTCTCTACTGAATGCAGTTATTGGCATGAACAATACACGTTTTATACTAGCAATTAATTTACTACTACTTTTATTTTTATTTCCTATGACAGTAAATGCATGAGTATTACTGACCTGCCTCGCATCGCAACCTCACCAGGTGAATGATGTGGGCCCCCTGGTTTGCAGCCTGCTCCATTGCAGCTGTGGGGGGCATAAGGGAAATATTTAGCCATACCTATCCATGATATACCTGAGATGGCAATTATTACACACATATTGGGGTGATACATACACATGTCTGGAACATCCCCTGATGCTCTAGCCTCTTGGAACCACTTCTCCAAGAGGTCCCCCTTCCACTGCTTCAGGTCGGCATAGTGGTGCCTGACCTGCTCACCAGTTTGGGGTATGCCAGTGGCACTAGTGAGGTCACGGGCGAGATGGTCCCGGGTCTCTGCCTTATATTGGGAGCCCTGGTACTGGCCTGCAGCTGTCTCTGAGTATGTTCTTTAACTAGAAGTCCTGCCATGACCTTGGACTCCTGGATGCACCAGCACTGCACACAAAAGCGCACACCTTCTCCCCTTACTGCCATTGTTCCTGCAAGGGGAAGCTATAACCAGTTATGAGATGTATTCCCGCCTCTTGGGTTTAAGTATGGCCAATTTCCCACACTTTTCCGTGATTGTCTGGTTTTGAAAATGCTAATCTATGGGCAAACCTGCTTACCTAAGGTTGGCATTGTTTAAAGGGGTATACCACTGGGTACTGTGAGTTAGCTGGTCTACACATTGCTCACACCTCCTAAACTGGCCTGTGCAATGCTTAGCATTGCTTACATTAGACTTTCATTATAATACCTTTTTGGCATTGTGTTATTATTCATTACACCTTATATGTATGCCTGGTATCCATGATTAATGTGTACATATACTCTGTGGGGTCCTTGTGTTTTATTGGGGACTTCAACACTGTATTACAATTACACCTCACTTCTGGGTGTACTGCTGTACTCCAGTTCACATAGTTATGTTATGTAGTGGGTTATGGTACATATGATTGTATACTGATTCCTTTCACAGGTTCAGTTTGGTTATACTACAGTGAGTACTTGTCTGCTACTACCTCATTTTTCTGTACTTCTCTGATAGCTTGGTGGATAACTACTGGGACTATGATGTGTAGGGTCCTAGGTTCATGACCTGCATGGCTGTTTGTTTTTTTTGGTGGGCAGAGCAAGGGCCATTGGATACAGAGTAATTATGGCATTTTTGAGCAGTTGTAAGTGGGTTTGCGTGACAGTAAGCACTGCTAACATGCCGTTAAATCTGCTTACACAGTGTTAGCTTTAGAATTGCTTAACCAGTGTTGGCATTGCTTACCACCACGCAAACGGGCATAAGCACACTTACTAGTGCTTAAATATGCTTACTACTGCTTATTTGTACTTAAACCTGCTTACTAGTGCCTTATTCATTATGACACTGACACCTCACATGTGCATTTACTGCAGTACTCCAGTTCATAAATATATGTTATTTAGTGGGTTATGCAACAAAAATATTGGTCATAACGTGCTTTGCCATGTAAAATTGAATGCGCTGCAGTGGGAATTGAACCTGGACTGCCTGCTCATAAGGCAAATGCTCTGCCCACTACACTATTGCTATGCTGCTTCCTTTGCGTGTATCTTCCTTGTTATCCTCTTCAGCCATTTAAGCTGCATTAACAGTAGTTAACCTACGGTTAGCTTTAATCGTATTTAAAAAAAAATAAATAAAAGGGTTTCTTCATTTTATTTATATATGCTGTTACTATTGCATGCAAGGGGGATTGTTGGTCGGGATGTGAGGTCACCTGTGAGCAGTGTTGCTCATTGCATACCCCTTCCTGCTGTTCTACATTGTGGGGGCATGTTTATTCTGAGATCTCTGCTCTCAGACACACCCCCTGCACTCTTACATGCTCCATGTAAGCCTAGGAGCGCGGGCAGCTCGCCTCATTAATATGCATGGCGCACTGTCATCCTGCTCCTAAATGGTCGCTTCCGTGCAGGACTAAGCTAGTCCCGCACAGAAGATTAGTAAATCTGGGGGCATAATTTGAGTGTGGTTAGAAAGGGTAAAGTATCATATCTGTTGTCAGATGCATACCCAAGTGACACCACATCAGGAACAAACAAAGTATGAAGTGAACATGATGAGAAAATTGGTTGTAAGATACACTTTGTAGTGGGAAAAAAGAGACAAGGGAAAAAATGTGAGAGGGTTTGCAACCACTCATATTAAGAGAGGAAGCAACTTAAAAATCAAGGCTGCTCAAGACATCTCTACTGATAAAGTGTCAGTATGCTGTGTGATGTAAAATACTTATGACTAGGATTGTGTCGGTGTGGTTTGTTTTCATTTATATAAATGTATGATTGCCTATGTAGTAAGTGATGGTTTAATAAAGATGTTTCTTATTTAAAAAAGCAAGAACTGTATAGTTTATGTAATATTGCTTAGGTTATATGATATATAGCAATATATATAAAGTATAATGTTTATGTTAATATAGTTTGATAACTTTTATATGAATTTAAATTTGCCTATGTCACAATTGTTATTTCAATAATGGTGTTTGAAAAAAAAAATACAGTAAAACAGAGGTGCCAGAAGCTGTTGAAGACTGGGTGGGTGGGGGGGTGGAGGGTGAGAGGGGAACTTAGTGATCTAAAAAGGGTCTATGTTATATTTTTGAAAGTTTCAAACATCGAACACCATATGGTTGACACCATATGAGCAATGTTTGAAATTTCAAAAATATAATAAAAAAATAAAAATAAAAACTATACTTACCTAAATGTTGTAGGCAGGGGGTCAAGCCCCCCTACACCCTCCATGTGGGGGGCTGTGCCCCCACACCCCCGCTACTTAAATATTCCTACTCTGAGATCGCACTGCATTGAAGTAAAGGGAAAATATTTCCTATGGGGATTTCCATGTTACGCGCATGATGTGTCGACATTTCGACCAATCGGGTTTGCTCAATATGCGTTCGCCATTTACAATTTTCGATCACGCAATAGGAACCCATCTAAAAAGGTCAATTTTTTAAAACTATTTACTACCACAACATAGGTTCACTTAGAGGACATTTTATGCTTAGACAATTTCCCTTTTGGCGCTTGAATTAACATTTCCTGATTGATCTTACCTATCCCATGGCTGTTAATTGTATATTAGGCCTAGTGAGAATAAATGTGATCATACTATAGATAATTTGAGAAGACCCATGTAAGGGATGTAGCATTTAGGAACTGCCTCTATCCATTAGTAGCATGAGGGGCAATCCTGGAGTACATTTTCTATTACCCATTCTAAGTTGCATTTGACTATGGACAGGGATGAGCTTTGTTTTACTTGAATGGATAGTCTGTTCTGGAACAGCGGCAGCCTCTGTGATATATCCATATCTCCACAACATTCAGTTTAGATTCCTGGAAAGAGTATTTCTGATGACATTTGACTTGCTGATGTTTAGTAGGTCCATCTGTATTAGGTCGGAGGATGCCTTGTATGCTAGACACATCACCTCTAAGCACTCTGTAGGATACTGAGTATAGTGATACATCTTTGAGGTGGTCCATTCAAGACCTATTGTTTAGGACTTGTATCCTTTTAGTAAGGTATCTCTGTGGGTATTCCAAATGTTGCATGGGTCTGGACAGATACATGCCAAACTGGATATTATACAAAATGATTGACCTAATGAGGGCTTTGTAAAGGGGGAAAATAACATCTCTAGATCTAGTCATGATCAATTTGTTTATAAGCTGTGCAATATAGAAAGACTTTCTTATGACTCTGGGCACATATTTTTCAAAAGTTAGGTCACTGTACATAAAAGTTCCCAAATGCCAAACAACTGGTTCAGTTCTCAGGGGCATTGCCAATTTGGCAGTTCCCTGGAGTAGATGACTTCCCAAAGGATATGATAATGTAGTTCTTGTAGTTTAGTTTCAATTCATGATTATGGCACCAGTTACTGTTTGGGACAAACCTTCCTGCATGATGGTCATTTGGGGATTCAGTAACTGCTCCTGGCTTGCATTCATCTCAAACTTAGTCAGCCAAGGCCCTTTGGTATTTCCTTTTACTTTTGAGATATATATGCCAAACAGAAAAACTCTCAGCACCGGACCCTGGGGACTCCATTGGTGACTGGTCTCTTCCCCTGTTTTGATCTCCTGCATCCTGTGAGCAAGCATACTTGTATGCATCCTTTGATTCACCTTCTTGATTGTATTAACCTGATTGTATTAAATTATATTCTTGCATAATACAGCACCACTTTTTAGAATGTGTTTTAAATTTGTAGTCTTCTAGTAAGCAATGAAACAAAATGTATGAACCAATAATGACAAAACTACCCATTTCAGAAAATTTCAACTATAAAAGACCATTCAAACGTCTGTCATTACAATCCACCAATATCAATAAATATTCAAATTCTCTGCAGAAGTAAGTCATCTAAATAATTCCACATTAAAGGGATCTGTAACTAATGAAGAGGTTGCTGCTAGCAAACAGTTTTATATTTCATTGTTTCATCTACAAATAAAGTGCATGTTGCCCTTGAAGAATAAATTGCCAATGCTACATTAAAAAAAGATAAGCTAGCAATTTTACAATGGGAAATGGATGGCAAAATGATAACAGAAACATAGTTACTAGGTAACTCCTCCAAAGGAGGACATTCATAGGACTGCAGCAACTACTTCCTTTAAAGTACAACACAGTACAGTATCAGTGATCCATCTGCATACTGTGGGAGCAGAACCCACAGCCTTCAGCATCAAAAGCAAGTATATTAGCTGTTGTCCTACTAACAATGCAAATGACTTAGCATATGTAGCACTAAACTTCTCTTCCCCTGAAGCTCTCAGCTCCTTGTAAAATCCATTTGAAACTCAACTAAATCTCTCAACTTCACAGCACAAGAAATCTGGAAAAAGCCAAAATTTATTTGGGAGGGCAAAGGCCCAAAATCAGGGACACATTTTAAATATTGCTTGTATAATCTTAGAAAGTTGCTAAAATAAAGTATGTGTTACCATATCTTTCCTGAAAGATAGGAAGACTGAAACTTAAATGGCTATCATTCTTTAGTGAATTCAGTTCTCACTGATTTGCCATAAAAACAAAAATTTTAAGAACAGATCAAAAGTATTAACAACGTATTCTGTGAAAATTTGGACAGCTGAGAGCTATGGACTCAACTCCCTGAATGACAAGTGGTGGTATAGGTGAAGAATTCAGGTTCTACACACACACACACACACACACACACACACACACACACACACACACACACACACACACACACACATACACACACACACACACACACACACACACACACACACATACACACACACACACACACACACACACACACACACACACACACACACACACACATGGAAGCAGCATAACTCCTGCAAATAAAAGAACAAAACTCTACTTACTGGCATGACTCTGGCTCTGCAGCACCATCAAAACAGCGACAGCATAACTCCTGAAGAAGAGCTAGTTTAGTTAGTTTAACTTCTGTGTGCAAATCCATGTTAGAGTGAAAACTCCACTTCATTATTTTTCCCAGCAGGTTTTGCAGCTGTAAATGTGGGGGAGGGGGTTCCCCTCCCCCTCCCCCTAGCTCTAGGAAAAGTGATTTTTGTTTAGAATTACCTTTTGCAGTGGAATACATAAGAAATTTTGCAGTGCCAGAGTTTTTGAGAAAGAAGGCATACCAACAACCTTGAGTCAAGTTACTGAAGAAAGTACTTGAATTAGCGGACTTGCAGATAAGCCATAAAATCTTCAGAAAGAGATAATGGGAATATAGTAATTTATGTATGGCAAGAGAAAATATAAATAAGATTGTAGGGGACAATATTGAACATAATCCTCCAGATTCTCTATGCCTTGCACGGTGTGCAGGATCAGTGCAGGAGCTCTAGTAGGCAATATGTCTGCTGTGCAATCCAGGAACAGCCGGCAGGGGCGTGCACAACAGCCCCTGCTCTAGTCCTGCATGGACTAAACCTCTGTATGCAAATCACCCCATGTTCAGAAGAAATCCATGCAAATGAGGTGAAATTGCGATCCAGGAAGCTTGCAACCGGACGTGCAGGACTAGTCCAATCTGCAGAAATGCACTCGGTTAGTAACCGAGTACATTTCTGCAAAATCCAAAATGGAGCTGGGACAGCTCCAAATAAAGGCTGCATATCAGTTAGTAAGCATGCCAATGGCCAAGTATAAGGTCACTGGCATTGCAAGCAGCTTACAAAATAAAAACAATCAGCTTTTACTTTTTTTTAGCCGATCTCGGCTGTTTAAGCGTAGGGCAGTGGCACGCAAATGGGATTGGGGGAAAATAACAAAATAAACCTAAATTAAGCATTCTAACTAGAATCACTATTCTGCCATGCAAGTCAATGGCAGGCAGAAGACAACATGGGCAGTGAGTAGTGGTTGCTAAGGGGGGAGGCTCAGTGTGAGACATGTAACTATGCATTAGAAGACAATCCTATGCAAATAAGGGGAATGATAGTGAATCCCAGTTTTCTCCAGCATGTGAGTCAAGTCCCAACAGTGTAAGAGTAGGAATAGCTTGGTGCAAGCCTAGGAGTTAGGTGACATCATGAGTGTGTGTGTGTCAGGCATACTGTAAGTGGACTGGAGCCCTGTGACTCGGGTTTGCTTCTAGCTTAGCACAGTTAAGCTAGGAGGTGTGTCTAAACCTGCCTGCACTCTTTACATTGCCTAAGCGGGTGTGCTTTCCACGCACCGGGTATTAAAGGAAGAAAAAAAAGTTAAACCAGGAAATAGCAGCACTGTGCACACTTGAGCACTCTGTTTGCATGGTGCACCCCTGGGCTTAACCAGGAAGGCAATGGGAAGGGAAAACAGCAGTAGGAAAACACACACCTGACTATTTCTACATTTCTACACAGGATTGGGGGCACACCTGACTGTTATTACATTACTACATAGGATGGGGGGGGGCACACCTGACACTTGTACACTTTTGCTATGACTGTACACCCGGCATACCTCCGGGCTTAAACAGGAAGGCAATGGGAAGGGAAAACAGCAGTAGAAAGGTAATCAGGGAGAACTAGCATAGCTGGCAGGTGAAATGTATCAGAATCAGCCCGTTACACAGGCAGCAGACCAGCCCAGAACACTACTATAAACTATGCAAACACCTTCCCCTCTGGTTTTTCCTCACACTCTACACCACTGGTGTAATACAAGCAGGGAACTTTTAACAAACAAACTTACAAAATGAGAGGGGTTGCAGCAGGCAACATACAACAACATGTGCAAGAGGCTGAGGGTGGTGAGGATGTGAATGCAGCTGATCAACCCACAGTGAGGAGACGGAGAAGAGTGTACAGAGCCAGGGTAACCTACCAGAGGCTACATGAGCTGGAGCACTATAGGGTGGACAGGGACCTCCTACAGCAAATTGTTGAGCTGTACCGGTCACGCCTGACACACCAAACTGACCGAGGGGAACCCATCCCAGTGGATACCAAGGTATGTGTAGGCCTAGGAATACTAGCCACAGGTACCTCCCAAAGCTAAACTGGGGATATCATGGGGATCTCACAGGCATCAGCATCCAGAGTATTCCACCAGTTCCTAGATGCCATGTCAGCACATGCCAGTGAGCACGTATATTTCCTCAACACCCGTGAGGTGTTAGCCAGCAATATGCATCTTTTCCACCAAATAGCAGAATACCCTGAGGTAGTGGGTGCTATAGACTGCATGCACATGCACATCAAAGCACCACTCTGTGATCAGGGTAGGGCATACATCAACCACAGGGGCATCCCCTCCATCAACTGCCAGGTTGTATGTGATGCCCAGGGCATTATAATGAATGTGCATGCTGGCTGCTCTGGAAGGTATCACTATTCCCACATATGGCATCTGACGCAGCTGTACCAGAGATTTGCCAATGGGGACATCCCCTATGGTCACCAAGTGGGGGATGCTGATTACACACTGGAGCCGTGGCTGATAACACCCATTAGAAATGCACACACACCTGAACAAGAATACTATAATGAGGCACATGCACAAACCAGACTTATAATAGAGCATGTGTTTGGGTTGCTCAAGTCATGGTTCCGGTGTCTGGAAACATCCACTGGAGCCTTGCAGTACTCACCAGCTACATGTACCCAAATTTTTATGGTATGTGCCATGCTACACAATATGATCCTGCAGAAATAGCTACAGCAGGAACAGCACGGGGCAGGGCCACACAGCCTCTCACCAATGCCAAGGCCTGCTCAGGCACAGAGTGACTCAGAGGAGGAACAACCTGAGCCTGCCCCAGTAGGCAGATGGAGGCATGCCCACTATTCCAAGGCCATGGCAAAGAGACAATGCATAGCAAATACACTGACATAGTAGGGACCCAGGGAATGACACCTCTCTGTGACTCACACATACAGTAAAAGGGATGCCAAACATGAAACTACCTGTGTTCAACCATGTATTGGGAGTGTACTATCTGCATCTGACACAGGCAGTCCTCCTGCACCATCCACAATCCTGGCACAACCTACCAATTGCCAAATGGAGTAGAATGTGTTGTTACCTGTATCTATGGTATGGATGTGAGCATGCAAGGGAATTGGGTGGCTGAATGTTATGGCAGCAGAAAATAGACACCCATAGTGGCATCATGACATCTGTAATGCATACTGGAGTCACCATAGTAGCCAGTACTACATAGGGTGACAAAACCCACTGCAGGAAATGTGCTGGGTGACATGTGTGTCCATATGACTCACACATGCCAGTCAGGGAGGTTCACATACCCAACAACAGTCTCAGCAAGCAGGGCAGGTGTAGACAAACAAAAAAAAAGGCTGTGCTATGGCATCTGAATGATGGCTATGGGTAACCTACCCCAAGGCCTATATAAACAGGTCAGGCAGTGGAATGTTAGTTCTGAAGGGTAGGAAGTCAGATACTAATATGTAGGGCAACCAAAGCTAAGATCTGTAGTACACTGGTATGCTTCTAGTCAGCATGAGAGGTAAGAATACAAAATGAAATGGAGTACCTGACATACCAGTGCAGTCATAGCAAATAAGTGCAAGTGTCAGGTGTGCCCCATCATCCTATATAGTATTGTAATAACAGTCAGGTGTGCCCCCCCCAGTCCTGTGTAGAAATGTAGAAATAGTCAGGTGTGCCCCCCCATCCTACGTAGTAATGTAATAACAGTCAGGTGTGCCCCCCCAATCCTGCGTAGAAATGTAGAAATAGTCAGGTGTGGCCCTCCCATCCTACATAGTACTGTAATAACAGTCAGGTGTGCCCCCCAATCCTGTGTAGAAATGTAGAAATAGTCAGGTGTGCCTCTCCCATCCTATGCAGAAATGTAGTAACAGTCAATGCCAAATGATTGACAGATACCTTGCAAAAACATCATGCTACCTGTAGGTGTACAACACAAAGATCAGCACTGCAGTACAAACTACCTGAACTCGATCCACACATTCAATACAGATGGGCATACTGGACATGCTCCCACACTTAAACACATGGCAACTGTGTGTGTTTGTGTGTCTGTGCAGATAGCAATGCTTTTTAGGGTAGTCACACTCCCTACAATTCAAATGCTCTACTTTGGTAAGGCTGCTAATGTCATCCACCTAGAAATACATCTCTGGGAATGTTGTAGCCCAGTAATCTCTGTAGCATGTGCCATAACTGTATACTGCTTTAGTGTGATAAAATAGTTAGGTAGGAGTTATAATCCCAGACTTGGCAAGGGTCTGTTTGTGTGTCTGTCTGTGTAGAGAGCAATGCTTTTTTGGGTAGTCACACTCCCTACAATTCAAATGCTCTACTTTGGCAAGGCTGCTGATGTCATCTACCTAGAAATACACCTCTGGGAAGGCTGTAGCCCAGTAATCTCCATAGCATGTCCTATAACTGCGTACTGCTGTAGTGTGATAAATTTGTTAGGTAGGAGTTCTAATCCCAGATGTGGCATGTGTGTTTCTGAGTGACTCTGTTTGTGTAGAGAGCAATGCGTTTTAGGGTAGTCACACTCCATACAATTCAAATGCTCTACTTTGGTAAGGTTGCTGATGTTATCCACCTAGAAATACTCCTCTGGGAAGGATGTAGTCCAGTAATCTCCATAGCATGTGCCATTACTGCATACTGCTGTAGTGTGATATAGAACTCTAGTAGGGTTCTATTCCCACTCATGGCAGTTCTGGATATTTTGTGTGTATTTTAATGTCTGCGTAGGGAGCAATGCATTTTAACCTAGCCACACTCACTACAATTCGAATGTCCTACTTTGTCAATCCTACTGATGTCATTCATTGCGAAATACACCTTTAGGGAAGGAGTTCTCCAGTAATCCCCCTGGTTCGTTCTATAACATGTTCATGCTGAAGTGTGATATAGACCTCTGTTAGGGGTTCTATACCCACACATGTCGGTTGTGAATGTTTTGTGTATCAATGTCTGTGTAGGGAGCAATGCATTTTAGCCTAGCCACACTCACTACAATTCAAATGCCCGACTTTGGCAATCCTGCTGATGTCATCCAATGTGATATACAAATTTGGGGAAGGAATACTCCAGTAATGGCTGTGGTGCGTACTATAACTGCGTAGTGCTGTAGTGTAATAAACTAGTTAGGTAGGAGTTCTAATCCCAGACATGACAGGTGTGTGTGTGTGTGTGTGTGTGTGTGTGTGTGTGTGTGTGTGTGTGTGTGTGTGTGTGTGTGTGTGTGTGTGTTTGTAACTCATATCCTGTGTGGAGCTGGTTGTGTGTGTGTAACAACTGGGCCAAATATGGAGCAGGTTTTGCAAATTTCTTATATGGTGGCCCTAGTATATATCACAATTTCCATCATACAAGGATAACAGATGTGAAATAGCCAAGAGACTGGGGTGCAAATCCATACCCATACATGTGACATCGAGGCCAGGCAAACAAAGTTAGAAACCATAGTATTTCCCAGAGAAAACTCTCAACCCATGTCTCATACACACACACACACACACACACACACACACACACACACACACACACACACACACACACACACACACACACACACACATACACACACACACACACACATGGTTGCCTAGGCAACAGCAATTATGTTGGTAGTACACTGCATATTGCCCACTGATAGTAATTATGGAGTGATTGCACAGTATAGGCTTCACTTACCTGTGTGCAAATCAACTTAGCTATTATATTGCAGCAATGTTGATACCTGCTAAGCATGGCCTAGCCCTGGTAACTAGTTCACACCACCGAGTCTGATAATATAGCAGGGTAATGGCATCTGTAATAAGTGTATGTAATGCCATGTACAATTCATGCACCTATGTGCTGTCATTACAGTAGCAAGGGGTGTGAGTGTCATGCGTGGGACACAGACAAATATGAGACGTGTGCAGCACTGTTATCCATGTAAATGTGTTACATACAGGTGTAGTAGCCCAGGGTGCATGCTGTCACACTGGCATGTAGTGTATCATGGCAGTACTACTGTTGACAGTGCTAACCCAGGCAAGTGCAGAGTGCTTAATATAGTACTGACAACAGGCACACCTGCGAGCATGGCTGGACACTGAGGTCTCCCGTTGTATCCCTGGTGTGTGAGCTGTGTCACAGTATATACCCCTTACTGCTCTGTCAACACACTCATGCTACTGCATAGCTACCTCCCAAGCTGATGACTGTCAGTCCCTGTTCAGATGTGCAGATTGCAGGTATCCAGCTTGGATATGTACAGGCAACCTAAGCTTGATTGATGTCCTACAACGCGTGTGGCATGTGTATGAGATGCATATCCCTGTAGTACCAATCTTCGGGTATACTATGGGTTGTGTCGCAGTCACGGCCAATGTGTGATGGTGGGTATGGCAGAGTGTTATCATGGGTTGCAAGGAGTACAGTATACAGTGGGGGATGAGGGTGCTGTGTACACTGTTATTACACCAAGGTACACCAGGTATATGTCCCATGTACCATGTTATGGTTACCACTGTCACCATCAATCATACAGGTAATTGTTATCACAATCCAAGCCAATTATACATGTGATGTGTGCAGCCTACTTGTAGCACATTGGAGACATGGTCATGTTAGTTAGCAGCGATAGACCCTGGTATCTCAGATGTGTGTCTGGCTATGTGTATGTAAATGTGTATATGATGGTATGTCACACTATGTATCATCCAAATATACCCATTACATCCCCCATTAGCATACTATACTTGTCGGGGATGTTCTGCATGTACCATGTAACCTTGGACACACCTCACCCTTAACGCTATGTGGTGTGTACAATATAAGCCACACACATCAGTATCATGACATAGCTAGGTAGGGGTCTAGTCCCAGTGTTGCCAAGTAACAGTGTGTGTGTATGTGGATGGGTCTACATCAGGTTGCAGGGTATACATGCCTCAGAGGGCCACCTGTCCATGTGGCACAGGCGATAACTGGTTTAGTAACCTGTATAATGTGTTCGACTATACCCCAGATATTTCACAACCATGGTGACAGCACAGTGACATACCCAATTGTGGAATATGACTGCAGACCATCCTTGTGCTGACACATATACACCTACAACACAAATGGATAACATTATATGGACTGCAATCAACCAGTGTTACTAACAGCTATAATGCATCATTGCTGGATGGCTATACTACCCGCCAAATAAGCCTTACACTCTACTCCCTACAACATGGTATACTACAGTACTGTGGTACACTGTGGTACAGTCACCATGTGCATCAGAACCATATCAACCTGTCCCTGCATTGATGGTATGGATGACAGGGATGTGGCGCAGGTATCATCATATGCACAGGGCTTCCTAGTGCTGACACAAGTACACCTACATTAAAAATGAATAACATTATAGAGACCACAACCAACCAGTGTTTCTAACAGCTATAAGGCATCATTGCTGGATGGCTACACTACCTGCCAAATATGCCTCATACTCTACTCCCTACAACATGTTACACTGCAGTACTGTGGTACACTGTTGTATAGTCAATGTGTGCATCAGAACCATATCAGCCTGTCCCTGCATTGATGGTATAGATGAAAGGGATAGGGCACAGGTATCAGCCTATGCACAGGGCATCCTAGTGCTGACACATATACACCTACAACAGAAATGGATAACATTATAGAGACCACAACCAACCAGTGTTACTAACAGCTATAAGGCATCATTGCTGGATGGCTACACTACCTGAAAAATATGCCTCACACTCTACTCCCTGCAACATGCTATACTGCAGTACTATGGTGCACTGTTGTACAATCACCATGTGCATCAGAACCATATCAGCCTGTCCTGCATTGATGATATGGACAACAGGGATAGGGCACAGGTATCATCACATGCACATGGTGTGATGTTGGTTTGCCAGAGGCTGAGGGTGGGCCATATATTTGACACCATGTGTGTGGGTGAGGGGTGTACTGCGGAGAGCTGGGTGAGGTGATGTGGTGAGTGTAGGTATGGGGTTGCACTAGGTGTATTTGCATAGTGTGTGGGTATGCATGCACACAGTTCTGCCATGTGGCTGCCCTACACAGGTGTTTATGGACAACTGCAGACCATACCTGGCAGGGTGTGCAGTTCACTGGTTCCAGCCATGGACACATGGAATGTGCCTGCCAGGGGTTCTGCGGGCATGTCCAGGCACAGGCCTCATTTGCTACTCTCACCTGTTGATGACATTTGTCCGCTGGTACTAGGTCCCTCCTGGGACTGGCCAGGATCATGTGAATGTTGCCTGCTGTGCTGTGGTGTGGGCAGCACACCCCCCACACTGCCAGGGCTGCAACTGCCACTACGGGAGCCCCTTGGTGTCCTAGCATGTCCATGTTGACTGCCAGCTGTTGGTGTTGGTTGCCCACGTCCACTTGGGTGTCGCAGCATCCCCACCGCACGTTGAAGCATGGACACACCACGGCTGAAGAGGGTAATCATCTCATCATGCTGTCTATCCGTGTGCTTGGTATAAGCACGGATGGCACCCAACAGTTCACGGAGGTTGTTGCTTACAGATGCAAGAGCAGCCCACTGCAGCCTTAGGCCCTATCTGGTGTAATGTTCAATACATGCCTGCACCACCATTACAGCCTGAAACATGCACCTACTGATACCAGCTATGTCACCTATGCAAGGGGCATGATGTCCAACGGCCCTACCACAAGCACCTTGGGACATCCGCCTATGTGGTGCCCTGCTGGCTATCCAGCTATGCCTGCTGTGACCAGACACAGTAGAAATGGTTACCACAATTCCCTGTGCACTGCCACTAAATGCCAGCTGTTCATCCGCTATGGCCACTGGTGATGCGGTATGTGTAGGCACTGAAACTGTGTGCAGGGTTGGGGTGGCTAAAAGGGGGATGTCAAATGTTGGTGCAGT
Source organism: Protopterus annectens (assembly GCF_019279795.1). NCBI lineage: Eukaryota > Metazoa > Chordata > Ceratodontiformes > Protopteridae > Protopterus > Protopterus annectens. The sequence continues at coordinate 1,428,506,228 of NC_056732.1, read as the reverse complement.
GTCGGTCCCTGACAACTCCACCTGTGCCTCAACAGTGCTATCATCATCTTCGGTGTCTGTATGGACACCAACATCAGATTGCATGCAGGAGGGACCCTGACCCACCTCGCCACCTGTGGGGGAAAACAATAAATGCACTTTAAAACCTGTACAGCATTGCCTATCAGTACACACACACACAAACACACACACACACACACACACACACACACACACACACACACACACACACACACACACACACACACACACACCTCCATGATACCTACCTGTCCATGGCTTTACAGACAGTCCCACATGTATGTCCATGTGTTACCCCATCCTGCATCACACTTATTAGCATACATACATTGATACCACTCATTAACATCACAGTCCTCTAGATACCCACACAAGCAGCCACAAAACAAGGCCTGTTGCTACTTTACCTGCCTGACCTGCGTGTAGTGGATTTAAACGGCCTCACTGCTGTCATTCGGTATGCACCCCCTGTATGCCCGGAAATTATGTGCATGGCCCCTATATGTGTGTGTGGTCTACTATGTTGTATCCATAATATCTTGCACTGGTGTGTCATGTGTATGTAATGCTCAGTACATGCCAGATATGCTGCTCCTTCAGCCTATCATGTGACAACAGTAATATTTGGATATACTCCCTGGTGTTGACTAGTACTTACCCAATGCATCTGTAGAGCTGCATACATGGGCTGTAGGTGACCTCTCTGCTGACTGCGATATTAAGGGTGTATCTGATGTCTACCTTCCCTTTGCATGCCTGTACCATGCTACAGACCATATTATACTATTTGCTATCCTGTGATTACACACATGACAGGTATTCCTGGTGTGTAATGTGGCAGTCCATGTCCATGTACTGCATGATCCCAAAGGGAGTTACAGCTGTATGAACACCACACCATCACACATGTCATACATGGCCACACATACATGCATACACACATCCTACATGCATCAACCGCCCTCCACTTCACCAGAGTGACCCTGCAGGCAAACTAACTAACCACCAGGATGCACACATACAGGTGAGGTTGCCCAATGATAGTACACACAGTCCTCCTATTAGCCTGGGAGCACTGGTGCAAAACCAAAACCCCCTCAACTAGACAGAAATTCCTAGAACTACACAATAGAGTCAAAAATCTAATAAAACAGGACAAATTCCAATACTACCAGTCTGCTCTAGACTCCTTCCAACACAGCCCCAAACAATTCTGGTCCTCCATAAACTCCATCCTCCACCCAGGTAAAGTCAGTACCCCTCCTCCTAACATCCCTCACTCCTCCGAAAATATTGCTACCTCATTCAACACACTTCACACAAACCATACTATCACTAGCTAAACAACACAACCCCCCTCCCCTCCAAACCACACCTTCAACTAGTAATCTCCCCACTGCCTTCTCTTTTTCTACTGTACCCACCTCCAACATAAAAAAACTCTTAGGCCCACCAAATTAGCAGCAGACAACCTCCCAAGTGAATACCTACAAATCACAGCTGATGCTCTGGCCTACCCAGTATCCATCTTGATTAACCGATATCTGTCAGAAAGTTAGGTTCCCACACTATGGAAAGTATCACATATAATTCCCCTCCACAAAGGTGGCCCCTCCACAGAACTAACCAATTACCACCCCATAGCTATTCTCTCTCCACTCTCAAAAATACTAGAGAGATGCATTCACTCTCAGGTCTCAGACTACCTCCTTACTAGCAACCTCCTTTCAAATACTCAGCATGGTTTCTGACCAAATCATAGCACAACCACTGCCTTACTCTCCTTTACTAACACTATCCTTCAGCATAAAAACAATGGCTATCTCTCCTCTGCTACTTTCCTAGACCTATCTAAAGCATTTGACATGGTCCCACACAAATAACTAATCTCTGTCCTCAATAACCTATCCTTCTCTCAATCATTCGCCAACTGGTTTCAGAGCTACCTGTCTGACCGCCAACAATCTGTTGTAAGGCAGAATTACATATCTCCCCAACTACCTGTCTCTATAGGGGTTCCCCAAGAATCCATCCTTGGACCCCTACTCTTCCCTATTTTCACTAATAATCTAGCCTCTGCCACCAAACTTGGCACACTCATACAATACTCAGATGACTCAACCATCATCTGCTCAGTCCAGTCCCTTCCCAAACTGAAAAAAAGTCACACAGGAAACCTTTTCCTTTGTTTAAACTCGGTTATTCGATGCCCAATTAATACTCAACCCAAACAAAACTAAACTACTCATCTTCCAACCCACCAAACATACTCAAAACAACTCTCACTTTAACATCATTGCAAAAGACAACACTACTATATACCCAACAGAACACACCAAATTGCTAGGAGTGGAAATAGACAATAAACTAAAATTTGACATTCACATATCCATGACCATAAAAAAGTCCACAAAAACTAGGAGCATTATACAGAGATAAGCAACTTTTCACCAAAGCAGCAAAGATTTCAGTAGCACATTCCCACCTTATCTCCACCCTACTTTATGCCTCTCCAATATATACCAACCTAAGGCAATGTGATCTAAACAAGCTAGAGACCTGCTGCAACAAAATTACCAAATTTGCCACAGGGGCATCCTACCGTAGTCACCACTGTCTCTCACTTGCTGAACTGGGCTGGCTTGAACTCCCTCACCTCCTTCAATGGTATCAACTCACACTCGCCCACAAGCTAGTAAACCATCCACTAAATGTCCCATCCCTCCAGCATCTACTCCAACCCTATCGCACCACCAGACCACTAAGATCCAGCAACAAAAATCACTTGTAGATCACTAAAGCCAATAACTCTGGTGGTGAAGCACTATTCTCTTGCGCCATAGCCAAATTATGGAACTCCCTCCCACCCACAATTACCTCCATACCATCATGCACCCACTTCAAATAAAAACATGCTGGCTATGCCCTTGCAACTACCACTCTAATATCACCCACCCCATCCAACCACTACCTTTTTTTCCACCCCACTAACTACCTTGATTATAGCAAGCTCGGATGCTCATAAGTCTACTATTTATTATACAGCACAAACTTCTTATTGTCACAGTTGTTAATGTCTGTTATGTACTTCACAGATAAAGATTCTAGTTGTCTAATGATGTACTATGTTCTTCATTTGTAACTATGTTTGTAATTAATTGCTATGTTAATCAAATTGTTAATCGCTATGAAAATCATCCAGTCGGACACTCCCATTCAACAAATGTAAATAAATAAATAAATAAAATAATTACCCATCTGCCAACATGCAGAACATATAGTACAGAACAGCATGCAGTTCAGCTATAGTCAATCCATGCTAGCAACAGTATACATGTGTGATGCATGTGCTGTGTCACTAGGTGATGTCCCTTCCCCTAGATACCACTGCACCCGTGTACACAGTATTTTTGTGCACCTGTTCAGCACCCTGACATGTACTGTGCACCACAACTCACAGGTGTACAACCCATTGTGGAATGTGTAGTACTGTGTCAGTTATGTCAGCTTTACTTCTCACAGCCCCTATGTTTTTCAGCAACACATACCTGGGATGATATGTGGGCAGTTGTCATTGTTGAATGCCTGATGCCTGATTTACAGCTGTCAACATCAACAGACCATGTATGGCCACTGCAATACTCTTACACTGACAACCATCAGAGCATACTGTGGCTATGGGGGGGTACACACCTTTATTGATTTTATACACACATCCTTGATCTGCCATGGGACCACATCACCGCATATCTTAGCAGTACATCAGCCCAATATGCGACATATGCCCTGTACTTTCACATGCAGTATCTACAGATTGTATTAGATGTGCGGCTGCTGATTGCAATGCATACAAACCATGTAGGCATATGTGTGCACACCCTTATCATAATGGTTTATCACACCTCTTGTTGTGTGTACTACAGCAGTCACTGCTCCTGGCAGGGGTATACCAGCATGGGCCATCTGCATTTGCCAGTGTATGTTCAGTCTGCCCTACACATGTCCCCCTATTCTGCATGATTGCAAGGTCTACTCATGTGCACATCCAATGGTGTTCACACACTGCCATCACTATTGCTGTGTGGGTAGGTTATGGCTGCCACAGGTCCTGAACCTGACTATGTACAGATAGAGCCATTCTTGCCATCCTTAGGATCCCTGCTGCAGTGCACTGGTGTGTCATGCTGAGATCCCCCCTCCTTCAGCTTTTATGCAGATGCATGACATGTAAGCCCTACACATGTGTGTCACTTTGCAGTGTCCAATACACTGAACACCACATGTTGCAGCCTAGACCCAGCTGATAATGTGAACTACTGTAATGTCTTGTGCCATAATGTATCTTTGCAGCAGTTGCCATTGTCCTACAGGTATATACATTGGTGTTGTTCTGTATATGGGTGTTGTTCCAAGCATGTCACTACTGTAGGCTATGTCTCCCACCATTATTTTACTCTCTGTGGACACATTCCGCAATGACAGGATGCTAGTTATCATGCAGGTGTCTGACATACCCTTCCAATACCCCATCATGACCATCCCTGTGAGACCATGCATTTCACAGTAACAATACATGCACATGTACAGCATGCATTCGGGGTAGGTGTGTTAGATGTGTGCATGGAATATACCATCACCATTACATGCCCGGTGTGTTGGCAAGCATCTACATGAAACATACTCACCAGCTACAGGCTGCTGCCTTGGTGATATTGCAGAGGGACCTACATATGTGGGTGAGAGATGCAATGTCAGTAGCCACACCTGTGGCAGTGTTACAGGGTGGGTGCATTATTACCATACATCAATGGTACATTCCCATGTACTACCACATCTGGACATCTGTTTATCACTACAATGCAGCAACACAATATATCAATGACATATCAGATATGCATAATCTATATGTACCAATGCAGATGTATACACAACAGTGTTCTACTGATGTGCCCTGTGTCCTTAACTGCACGCTCCTCAGTCAGTGTGGATGATGCCCACCTCCACGAATGAGTCCAGTGGTTGTTGGCTGTCGGACGGGCAGGTGCCACGAGGCTGGCCAGGAGCTCCTCCACACGTGTTAGGGGGATGGATGGCATGGAACCCTCCTGTGGTGAGGTGATTCCCCCAGACAGCAACAGCATGCCGACGGGCATTGTGAAGCAGGTCAGTACAATGATGCTGGACCTGCTCATAATTGCAGTTGTGCAGTCTGATGTCATTGACCCTGTGGACTAGGTCATTCCACAGGGCGGTCCGCTCCTGCTGCTCATGTGTGACCCTGCCAAACAGCACTGGATAGTGCTGGATCATGTGTGGTAACAACACTTCATTCTCCACATGGGAATAGTTGGGAAACTGTGCATGTGCCATCTTGGCTGAAAGACATAAAGATGGAAACAGGGCTGAGTAACTCATATGGCAAGGTTACTACAGTCCGTAATACACATCTCTGTCACCTCCCCACCATATCAGCTTCAATAAACTGTACACACAACTTATTAGGTATGGCTACAGCTTACCTACCAGTTGGAGAGATATTGCACTGTACCACACTTTCTGCTATGTGATTGTAGCCATGTCCCCTGTGTGGACACTATCATTGCCGGCCTGTTAGAGACTATTCACCTGCATGCCATTGTCAGGGCCACTATGGTTCCATATATGCCAGTGGTATGGCTGCTCTGAGATTGCTGCACATCTGACATTCTGTGTTATTGGGGATATGTATGCATGCTGTTGGACATGTACCAGGATTGTGTAGACTATTACTACCAACATATGTTCTATAACAGTAACACAGTAACATGTATATGTTCTATTGGCCAGCAGATCCACCTCTCCAAACCCATCTGCCCATGATACCTGGCCACATCACGTGTCTCCCAACCTGGGGCCTCCTCATGTACTGTTCCAGCAATACCATCAGGTGGAACCACCTAGGAGATGTTGCCCCCCCCCAGGGCACACACAGACATGTTCCTGTCCCTTGAGCTCATATCTAGGGTCTGTTCCATAACGGGCCACGCAGACTCATGAGGGATGGGCTACACCAGTCTGAGGCACCCAGTACACATTCACAGGGCCAACATGCTCCTCCTGCTCAGCCTCCAGACCATGCACCTTCAGGACGTGGACTACTGTTGTGAGTAGCAGTGGGTGGGAGGCTTGTTCCCATTGTGCCCATATTGGGGCCCATGGGGCATCCACATCACAGACCACACACACACCATCCGTGGTGTTTATCCACCACATGTGTCACATACCACCCCTGTAGACTGTCCTCTATATCTGCCAATCCTGACCACCTCCACATGTGTACCTGCCATACCTCCCCATATTCCTATTGCATACTTCACAGATGGGGTCCCAACAAGGGACTAACATGTGACATACCCATCCATGGTGCACACACTGCCAGCTGTAGATATTTGTGTGTATTGCTATGTGTGCTGGTGCCTCACACATAGCACGCATCACTGTGGTAGTAATATAGGGGACATGTCTTTACATACATATATGTTTGTGTGTGTGTTTGTATATATGTAGATATGTGCATATGGGTATAAATCTATATATGTATGTAGATATATGTGATGTTGTATATATGTGCACATATATATGTCTACATATGGGTATATGTATATTTCTGGACATACATACTGATATACATATATATCTTTATATATTATATATGTGACATATGTACACATATGCATACCTATATGTGGGGTACATTCAGACATCAGCTCCACAATCTCACAACACCTTCCTGCACAGCTGCACTGTTCTGCCTTGCTACAACACAGACAGGTGCCACATATAAACATGGCCTGATATTAGGGAGGTACATGTAGAACCCAATTGCAGGTAACCCTATTGCACACCTATGGCATTTTGGCATGCTACATTATGGATTGACCTGAGTATCCTGCCAGTGGTGGTCCATAGTTCCCACATGCCCATCCATCATAATGGCATTACTTCCACCACCAGTTATTGGCCACGTAATATACATACTTACCATTACACAACACACACTATGATGGCTTACATCTTGTCTGTCAGTGCTGACCTGCACAATTGATGGCTATAGCCAACTACACACAGGGACAGACACAATTTTCCATAGCAGTTGTTTAGTTCAACATTATCACAACAACACCTGCTGGCACATATAAATCATTCCACATCATCTATCCCATTATGATGGACCAGGTACTACTTCACATACCTGTTGTGAGAATGGTGTCTTGTTGACTGTGACGTCATTTACTTTGGAGATCTCTCTCTCTCTCTCTTCTCTCTATCTCTCTCTGTCTCTTCTCTTCTCTCTCTCTCTCTGTCTCTTCTCTTCTCTCTCTCTCTCTCACTCTCTCGTAAAAGATTGAGCTCCTTTAAATAGATTGCAGCCTGGCTTTAGTAGGTGATGCACATGATCAGGTGATGGACTCTGCACCAATCAAGTACTTCCAGTTACCACTGTCATGGCAACCACCTACTATAAATCCCTACATCATGTGGGCGTGGTCCCCTTACCTTTACTGTGTGATGGTCATCCTTCCTGTGTGTGGGCATCAGTGTTACAGACAGCAGGTAGCAATACCTCTTACAGGAGAACCGGCACACTCAGGCCAGCTACATATTTGTAGGAGGTTCCAGAACTACAGAGTGTGAGTACAGTTGTATTATGCTTTGTATAGTACTGGTGTTACAGGGTGTCTGTGTACAGATTAGTTTACCTTGGAATGCAGTCTGTCTGTATTGCTCTCAACTGTGGGCCTATCCTCTTGGTGACCAGAGGTGTGCCTATCATGTTTTCTGTCCACCACACAGGTCCTGTGTCAGATAGTTCACTGGCAGTGTGTGTGTTGAGTGCAGTTCACCGGCAGTGTGTGTGTTGAGTGTTATCTGTACATGGCTACATCCATTTATGTTTCTAACCACAATTCCCTGACTAAGGGTATGTTGCAGACTATCCTGTAACACCAGCAACTTGCTTAGCGTATGGCAACAGTTTTCACATATGGGCCTGTGTTCCAGCCTCTGTCTTCCACCTACATACCAAGCTTTGCACATATGACATGCTGTCAGGGGTTGTTCTGTAGTGGGCTGTGAGTATATCACACTGCCATTGCTGCCATCAGTCCACTGCTGTTGTATCCCCCACACATACAGTAGGGCTGGGGCCATATATGTGTGGGCTTCACCTACACAATACGTGTGTGCTCTTATGCATTCCAGAGGCCAGTGTATGTAACAGTGGTATATGACTCTGGATTATTGAGTCTCGGGGGGGGGGGGTGGATGCACCATAAATAACTTAGGCTGTTACAAAATGTGGGGGTATCAGGGGTGAGCTGCCTTCAGGTATCTGGATGTACAGTACCGTGCAATTCACCTATATTTACATTACTTACACAAATTGGATTAATGCAAGCCTACTGCCTCCTGACATACAGACTGTTCTGTTTGTCAGTGTGTTTGTGATGGTGTCAGTTCTGCCTTGTTATGTAACAGTTACATCCCATTTGGTCAACTGAAGTCTTTACCACCTAGTGATTTTGTGCAGAGTGTAGATAGAGTCTGCTGAACTATACACCTGCATTACTTAGTGTTGATTGTTCGGTATCCTGTGGCCCAGTTTGTCTTTACTATTGTACAATTTGAAGGACTTGGCCTGGACAGCAACAGTTGTGAACCTTGCCGGACTACTGTATTAGTATAACTGTTTCACAGTTGCATTACTCTGTTTATATGGATGTCATTCTCTGAACAGCTATATGGCATGGCATATAAAACTGTAATAGTACACAAATAAAGATTTTCCATTTCTGCAAGCCTGTGTGTGGTGTTTTATCCTATGACCTCTCTGTGAGTATATGTTGCAGGCAAACATTGTCATTTGTATGGGTGGCCCATACAGTGTCCAGTTATTAAGGTGGTAACTGTAGGCATAGTGGCTGTTCCATATTGTGTGCACCTTCTACATATGTATCTTACTGTACATATCTCTGCATGTGTATGTGTAGTCATATGTATATCTATATATATATGTGTGTGTGTATATACATATACATATATATATATATATATATATATATATATATATATATATATATATATATATTGCTGTATTTGCATATATGTGTCTGAGTATAAGTATATGTATCCTGGGGATTTTCATAGCCTCCACATTTTACATTTCCTATGGGAGCCAGACTGTACTACATGATATGTTACCAATACCAGCCTGACATCATACAGGTGGGATGTAGTACTGTTAACATCTTGTGCTCATGTTGTGCCAGGTCTTGGTTATGGGATCTGCAACACTTGGTAGTGTATTGCAGGATGGACGTGTTTGGCTGTGGTGGGGTATACCTATTCGTACAAGACATATATTGTTTGGGGCTTCTCAACCCCATTAACGGTGCATGTGGACATACATGTTCTAGTTAATCTACCATTGTTATCTACAAATGTATGGCCATATATACCTATATATATATATATATATATATATATATATATATATATGTATATCTGCTTACATATATATAACTAGGTCCATATATACATACATAGATATATATCTGCTTACATATATGTAACTTGCTGTGTATATGTAGACATATAGATGTAGACATATATATGTGTCGATGTAGGCATTTACATGTATATATGTTCATATATATTTCTACATATGTATATATTTATATATATATATATATATATATATATATACATATATATATATATATATATATATATATATATATATATATATATATATATATATATATATATATATATATATATATATATATATATATATATATATATATATATATATATAATCCCAAAAACGAAAAGGTGCACAGAGCCAAAATATGGTGCACGGACTTCTGTATATACTCCACAACCAATCCAGCACTCAAGAAATAATGAAATCCTTAACAGCAGAGATTTTCGACTGTTTATTGGCAAACCTGCCCACAAAATACACAGACCGGTGGCCGGTTTCGCTCGCAGCGTCTTCAGTGTGCACACTTATTCTTTTTCATATACATATATTGTTATACTATTTTATATATTTGATAATAAAATAATAATATATGGAATTTATTAGTTTAACAATAGTAACTATGAAGGCAATGATTGTTGATGTCTTGTTTTAATGTTCAAGATGTGTATAACAAAATGATGGCAGAGCACTTTAAATTTACTTAGATAATGTTGTGATTGATTAATTGGTGCTGATTAACTAAGAAAAGATTTGTATAAATAAGAGTTAACAGCACCATGTATTTGTGATCCATTTGAAGGCGAAAAGCCGAGGTACCAGATCGCAATAAACGCTTTACTGGCATGGTGCTGGCTTCTTTTGTGTTGTAATTCGTGGTTGCTGATTTTCATTAGTGTTTGTGGATTTGATTCGGTTTCTTTGCCAGCACCTGTTTGCCAGCTATTATGCTGCCGAGTGGAGCTACTAACCCAGCGGGTGCTTCTTGCTTTGCTGAGATAGTAAGTGAAAGAGAAAAAAAGTTCTGCAATTCCAATTTTGATGTCTGGAACATGGGTACAAATAAGCAGACTGATGATCGGTTTTGTTCCCTGGAGAGGCTAATGAACAAGGAAATTGCCTTGTTCTTAGACACTTGCCTTTTGGAAAAATATGTAGACCTAAATTTAACTCCTAGAGGTCTGCGTATTGAGAAGTTACCCGCTGCTGAATTTACTGAAGAGGAACAGGATCTGCTCAATGAATGGAAAGCGGCATCTCTTGAATGTACTAACAAGTGGCTTCACATATTAATCAAGCGGAACCAGAGAGTGCACGAGAAGCTAAAAAAGGAAATTCTGCATTTACAGGATGAGGTGGTGGGGGAGTCCTGTTTCAAAATGCAGTTCACTAAAATCACTGATAAAATCAGTAAATTGGAAACAGAGATTTTATCACGTAAAAGAAATAAACTTATACGCGACATGAAGGACTACGAGAGTGGAGCCTTATTTTCATGGCAACGCGATACTTCACGCAGCAGATCCAAGGTTCGAAAAAACCCGCGAAACCAACGGACACAGCGCAGTGTTTCAGCGTCTTCAGGGGAATGGGAAAAGAATCATGTTAGAAATGTGACTTTTTCTAATTCTACCAATGGACAAAGTGACTTTGATTGTATGAATGGCTCTTCCTCTAATATTCCTGCCGCTGATGCTTCCTTTCAGACCAATAAATCTGGTCGAGGGAGAAATGGAAGAAAGGGCAGAAATCGTCTCAAGGAATGAGCGAGTAAGTAATTTACATGATGACAATTTATGCTTGGTTAACTTGTCTAATTTAATTGTTAACCAAGCTATGAGTTCAGTGCTATTGAAGGGAAGTAAGTTTGTACCAACTTTTTTTCCCTCATTAAGTGACATTTATTTTGATCTCAAGAAAATTATAAGAAAACTATATTTGAAAGTCTTTTTCTATAATGACAATAGTATAAATGTAAATGATGAAATCTGTGATACTGGTGTTTATGATACCGCTACTGAATGCGTTGATAATGAATTACTAAACTTATCAGTTTATGACTATGAAAATGCTGACTTTGATTTAGTTTATGAAGACACACCTAATAATATTGAGGATGATGAAATGTTTTTTACGGGCTATGGCAAATTGACTGTTCCACCTATAGCATCTGAGAGTACTTTTACATCTAATATTAAAGTGCCAGCAATTTCAACTTTTTTCAAAATAGTATTTAAGGAAATAACAGTGTTAATGGAGAGTCTGAAAAATGTGTCTAAATATTATAATTTAAATAAAGAAGAATGGATGGCATTAAAATACTTGAAAAAAATTAGAACAGAGTTTATTTTCAAATGTGCAGACAAAGGTGGCAATTGGGTAATTTTAAATAAATCTGACTATTGTGAAATGGTTTTTGATTTGTTAAAGAATCAAGATGAATACTTGTGTTTAAATAATGACCCAATTGTTGAATTTAACAGCGAATTGTTGAATCTTTTGGAAAGAGGGGAGCATCTTGGTTTCCTTAATCAAAGTGATGTAGGAAAGTTATATGTTAAAAAACCAATGACGCCAACCTTCTATGCATTACCAAAAGTGCACAAAAATTTAATAAAGCCACCAGGGAGACCTATAGTCTCAGGCAAAGAATCCTTTTTGAGTAAAGTTAATATTTTTTTGGACTTCCATTTAAAAAGTCACCTGTCTAGAATTTCAGCTCACATCTCTAATACTCAGGATTTATTAGACAAAATTAGTGAAATCAAATGGAAAAATAGCTACTATTGGGTAACTATAGATGTGAAGGCATTATATACCAACATTAACAGAAGGTGGGGACTCGAAGCTGTTCAAAAGATGTTGGGAGATGGTCCTAGAACCTCATTTCTGATACTATTGTTAGAATTTTGTCTTTCCCATAATTATTTTTGTTTCAATAAAGATTTTTTTCTTCAGATTAAAGGGACGGCTATGGGGGCTGCCTTTGCGCCCTCATATGCCATACTCTATATGGACTATTTTGAAAAGTTATACATTTATTTAACTTCCTTTTATCAAAATAATGTAATATTTTACAAACGGTTTATTGATGATCTCATATTAATATGTAGTGGTGAGATTTTTGAATTTCTAGAATTTTTTGAGGAATTAAATAATAATGATCATGGTCTAAAATTTTCTTATGAAATTGATAGAGATAGGATCAAATTTCTTGATATAACTTTGTTTCATGAAGAAGAAAAAATAGGATACAGACCTTATAGGAAAGCAACTTCTGTAAATATGTTTTTACATGCAGAAAGTATGCATCCGGAACATTTGATTTGGTCTCTTCCCTTTGGTGAATTTCAAAGGATTTATAATCACACTAGTGATGTTAATGATAGATATTTTGAATTAAGTAAGGTTGAATCAAGACTATCTAAGAGAGGCTATAGAAATGATCATTTGTTATTTTCAAAAAATAAAGTATTAGGAATCATAGACCACTTAGAATATGAACATCAAAGACAGGTTAGACAGGAGAGATGAAGTTCATCAACTACAGAAATAAGAAATAACATTAAATCTAGGGGAAGAAGTAAAGATGACATAAAGACTAGTGAGTCTAATTTATTTTTTGTTACAAAATATTCTCCTTTATCTAAAGAAGTGTGTAATATTATAAGAAAATATTGGTATCTGATTTGTGAGGATGAAAATATAGGTTTAATATTTCCCAAACATATAATTTTTTCTTATAAAAGAGGTAAAAATTTAAAGGAATTATTAAACTACAACTTTTTTAGTAAAGGTGAAGTGGTAACTAATGATAGTATTGTAGGCACTTTTTCATGTGGACAGTGTAGTGTTTGTAGCAGGATCAACAACGTAACTAACATTAATGGAATGTCTTTCAAAGCCAGACATTTTTTCAACTGTAAATCTACGGGAGTGGTATATTTATTGGGTTGTTCATGTCTGAATATGTGGTATATAGGTCAGACTAAAAGGATGGTTCGTGTTCGAGTTTTGGAACATATAAAAGACATTAGGAACAAAAATGATTATAGCCCGGTGGCTAAACACTTTTTGGAGAAACATAAAAGTGACCCAAGTAGTTTAAAATTTTGTGTGTTGGGCAAACCCTTTAATTGTGAAAATGGGGGACTATTAGTTCAAAAATTACTCGAATTAGAGACCAGGATGATTCTTAAATTTAACACATTGAAACCACATGGACTGAACTTAGAATTAAGTATTTAATATTAATTAGTTATGTATTTTTTTACACAGTCATTATAGATTAATTAAATAGTTGATAAAATAATAGTTGACAAAAATCAATTTACAGAGGTTAAATTTCCTCAATTTGTACATACATATATTTGCACATATGTGTACACACATATATATTTTCTTGAGTAATCTTGTATGTTTAGGAAATATAGGACATTTTTAGTGTCACATTGGTTCTTTTCAATTTAACTACTTGAAACTATTTAAACTTATTCTTTTTCATATACATATATTGTTATACTATTTTATATATTTGATAATAAAATAATAATATATGGAATTTATTAGTTTAACAATAGTAACTATGAAGGCAATGATTGTTGATGTCTTGTTTTAATGTTCAAGATGTGTATAACAAAATGATGGCAGAGCACTTTAAATTTATTTAGATAATGTTGTGATTGATTAATTGGTGCTGATTAACTAAGAAAAGATTTGTATAAATAAGAGTTAACAGCACCATGTATTTGTGATCCATTTGAAGGCAAAAAGCCGAGGTACCAGATCGCAATAAACGCTTTACTGGCATGGTGCTGGCTCCTTTTGTGTTGTAATATCTAGAATATTGCCCTCTTCCACCTTTATTGACCTGACACACACATATGTATGCTTTCATACACAGTTATATTAAGTAGGACAGTGTGGGTGACAGTGACCAGTGATACTTTATTATTCAGTGAAACTGCAACACTCACAATTCCCTACAATACCCAGAGTGAACAGTACCAGTACAGGTTATAATGGTCTGTATTTATCAGCACAGTGTTCGTATCCAACGTACCAGTGGGAGCAATGTTTGTTAAGCCTACCTGACTGTTGCCACACAAAGTTCCGGATTACACATTAGTATTATGCACATACATCTCACTCTGTTACTGTACACACTCTGGTCACAGCTTGACAACATCAGACTGTAGATAGGACATACTTGAAATATTACTTTCCTAACAGTTTTGGGGGTTGCTACAGTGACAGGTGCGTTCTCATGATGTTTAGCAATCACTTGTATTCCCTGTTTGCTGGCTAAACATCTGGAATCATCCCACAGACGTACCAGGGGAACTGGGGGACTGGCAGCAGATATGGGCACATATACTGGACATTCTGGCCTCATCTGTACAGTTGTGGGGTAGGAATCTATATGCAGCCTAATTTCACTCCCAGGATTCAGACCATGGCTGTGTCTGCTACAACTTAAACACTGTCCATCACAGTTGTGTCTGCTATATAGATATTGCTGTATATCTCCTATCTGCTTTCTCTTATTAATCCCCTGTGCTTTTGCATTCTGACCTTGTATTACAACACTCATATACAGATTTCCTAGACAGTTATATGTTGTTGAGCAGTGTGGGCAACAGTGATGTGTAATACCTCATTATTCAGAGCAACTGCATATCATTCTTGTATTTCTGGGCAGAGTGTTGGTATCTGACAGATCTGTGGGAAGAATGTTTATTAGCACTACCTGAATGTTCCCACACACTGTACCAGATTCCACATTACTATTATGCACATGCATATTACTCTGCTACTGTACACACTCTGACCACAGCTTGACAAGTTGGGGTGTAAATGGGACATATGTGGCTTCTTAGTCACATAAGGTATTGGGGAGATGCTAGTCTGCAAGCTTTGTTCTCATAGCTGTGTCTCAATCAGTTGTATTTCCTGTTTGTGCCTATACATCTGGGATCATCCCACTGATTTCCCAGGGGTACAGGTTGATAGGCAACAGATATGAGCCACTTTAATAGACACTCTAGACATATCTGTACAGTTGTGGGGTGTGTGCTTAAAAAACAACAGTTCACGTCTGAATTGCATGTGCTATTCGTTTTTTGTTGTCTGCTTTCCCTGTTTACTTTCTATGTGTCTCTCAGTTGTAGTAAATGGCCTCTGTGGATTACACCTGTCATATACAGGCATTCTTACATATTCAATTTATTGTGCATGGTGTGGGTAACAGTGCTTAATACTACAGTACTATTACATGATTGTATAGCTACATTACCATATGATACCAGGATATACACATGCAGTCCAGCAGTTACACCTGTTTTGTCAGGCTATTACACTTTTATTGACTTACAAACAGTATGAGACTCTTCCTGTCATGTTTTCAAGTGTATGCAGTACTTGCCTTGAACAATACAGGTTTTATACAAGCAATTAATTTTCTACTACTTTTATTTTTATTTCCTATGACAGTAAATGCATGAGTATTACTGACCTACCTTGCACTGCAACCTTGCCAGGCGACTGATGTGGACCTCCTGGTTCGTGGCCCACTCCATTGCAGCTGTGGGGGATATAAGAGGAATATTTAGCCATACCTATCCATGATATGCCTGAGCTGGCAATTATTACACACATACTGGGGTGATACTTACACATGGCTGGAACATCCCCTGATGCTCTAGCCTCTTGGAGCCACTCCTACAAGAGGTCCCCCTTACGCCGCTTCAGGTCAACATAGTGGTGCCTGACTTGCTCAACAGTTCGGGGTATGCAAGTGGCACTGGTGAGGTCACGAGCAAGATGGTCCCAGGCCTCTGCCTTATATTGGGAGCCCTGGTACTGGCCCTGCAGCAGTCTCTGATCTTGGTCTTTGACAAGGAGTCCTGCCATGACCTTGGACTCCTGGATGCACCAGTGCTGCAACTGAAAGCGCACACCTTCTCCCCTTACTGCCATAGTGCCTGCAAGGGGAAGCTACAGCCACTTATGAGATGTAGTCCCACTTCTTGCATTTAAGTAGGGCTGGTTTCCCGCACTTTTCCATGATTGGCCAGTTTTGGAAAGGCTAAGCTATGGGCAAACCTGCTTAACTAAAGTTGGCATTGTTTAAAGGGGTATAACACTGGGCACATTGAGTCAGCTGGCCTACACATTGCTTACACCTCCTAAGCTGGCCTGTGCAATGTTTAGCATTGCTTACATTGGACTTTGCATTATTTTTTTCTTTTTGGCATTGATTTCTTATTCATTACATCTTATATATCTGCCTCGTATCCATGATTAATGTGTACATACACTCTATGGGGTTCTTGAATTTTATTGTGGACTTCAACACTCTATTACAAATACACCTCACTTCTGGGCTTACTGCTGTACTCCAGTTCACATATTTATGTTATCTAGTGGGTTATGGAACATATAACTGTATTCTGATTCCTTTTACAGGTTCAGTTTGGTTTTACTATGATGAGGACTTGTTTGCTGATACCTCATTCTTCTGTACTTCTGTGGTGGCTTGGTGGTTAACTACTGTGACTATGGAGTATAGGATCCTTGGTTCAAGATCTGCATGGTTGCTTGTTTTGTTGATGGGCAGAACAAGGACCAATGGATACAGCATGACTAAGGCACTTTTGAGCTGTTGTAAGTGGGTTTGCATGACATTGAACACAGCTAACCCGCTGTTACACCTGCTTACAGAGAGTTAGCTTAGAATGCTTAACCAGTGCAGGCATTGCTTACCACCACTCAAAAGGGCTTAAGCCTGCTTACTAGTGCTTAACTATGTTTACTACTGCATATTTGTGCTTAAACCTGTTTACTAGTGCCTTATTCATTATGACACTGACACCTCTCATGTGCATTTACTGCACTGCTCTAGTTCATGAAAATATGTTATTTAGGGGGTTATGCAACATAAATATTAGCCATAACATATTTTGCCATGGAAAATGGAATGTATTGCAGTGGGACTCAAACCAGGAATGTCTGCTCATACAGCAAATGCTCTGCTCACTACACTATTGCAATGCTGCTTCATTTGCATATATCTTCCTTGTTATCCTCTTCAGCCATTTAAGATGCATTAACCGTAGCTAAGCGATAGGCCCACCCGAGCACCTATGGTTAGCTTTAATCAGATTAAAAAAAAAAAAGGGTTTCTTCATTTTATGTATGTATAATGTTGCTGTTGTACACAAGGGGGACTGTTGGTGGAGATATGCAGTCACCTATGAGCGGTCTCGCTCATTTCATACCCCTTTCTGCTGTTCTTCACTGCGGGGGCATGTATATTCTGAGAGCTCTGCTCTCAGACACGTCCCCTGCACTCTGACATGCTTCATGTAAGCCTAGGAGCTCAGGCAGTTTGTGTCATTATTATGCATGGCGTGCTGCCGTCCTGCTCCTAAATGGCTGCCTTTGTGCAGGACTAAGCTAGTCCTGCACAGAGAAATAATAAATCCAGGGGAATGTTCCCATTTATTCTAACCCCTATTTTGAGATTAAAGATGACATATCATAGAGAGGAAATAAAGAATAAATTAATAGAGAGAATAAATTCTGCATCTGTTACTAGTGGCTAAACCTCATAGGACACTAGTAATGAAACAGTTTAGGAGGTCATCTGGGGTTTGAAAAAACTAAGGCAAGAATATTACATAGGATTTATTGGCCAGACATAAAGAATGAGCTGAAACAATTCTGAGCTTCTTGTCCATAATAATAGAAAACTGTACCTTATCTTGACTATAAAACCCATTTGTTCCATTGTCTGTGTCAGAGGAGCCATTTGAATGTATGATAAAAGCATTACATCAGTTTGCAGGCTAGACTGATGTTGGTTATATCCATGCTAGGTAAGTGTATGAAGAGAACACAGAAAATGCAATAAATGAGTAAGATATAAGAATATATAGCTTATAGAAAATAACCCAGGAAATCAGGAATTATTGTTAGTGTCCTCCACAGAAAACAAATTTATGTGCAAGTCTCAGGATCTGCTTAAGATGACTGAAATAATATAAGGGACAAGAAATATAGAACAAAGCTGTTACATTAATGTACTAAACCCATGAAAAGAAGTAGAAAAATCTGTAGTAATATTGCAAGCTAAAGTTTATATAAGACAGAGCAGGGAATCTTTAAATGAACTACAACTAGAATAATCTTTGGACAAAATAAAAAAATCTGGAAGTAAGAGAATATATCTTAAAGAATAAAGGACTGTTTTCAAAAATGTCTAGGAGACCTAAACTAAAAGAGTACAATACAGACACAACATGTGGAATGAAAGTTAGACTGAAGCTTTAGAGACTACCAGAGTAATAAAAACAATAAAATAATTAGGTCATAAGATTCTGAAGCAGCCTTATAGTGTTAATTATTAACCTGATTAAAGTATTGGATTGAGTAACTACATTTAAAATAAACAGCATTTCTAGGTTTGATAAGTATACTAAACCCAGAAATGATGTGTTGATAGTGAACCTAGAAGAGTTCAGACACTTGACAACAGCTGACCTGATGGGAGGATGATGGCAGTACTAATTACCAACTCTGACAAAGAGAAAACAAACCTCCTTAATCTGTGAAGGCCTATTTCAGTACACAGTGCTGGTGTATTAAATACTGAAACCTCATTCCGGATGTGTTTCTTCATACCTGGATGACAGTTCCATTCATTCAGAGGACTAGAAGTCTCACTTTCTTAAAGCGTAGGCCATGTTAGAATCTGTAAACCAGGCAGATTGACTATGTATGCTAAGGAATGTAAATTATAAATGGTGACAGTCAAGTACTTATAGTATCTAACAGTTACAGGGGTGATAAGACCACAAGTAGAAGAAAATCATTCCAGACACTTGTCTGTACCTCCCACTAAAACATAAGCAAAGGCTTCTTATGGACTAGGTTGCAGTACTACAGAAATTCAGTGCTTTAGTTTATGCCTATTGCTTGCCCTACATTAGAGTTTAAAAGAAAAGCTCCTGTCAATATACAATGGTCTAGAAGCAGACAGAACATTAAATGAACTAGTACAGAAAAGAAAATATGAAGGGGACAAAATAAGAACATTAAATTAATTAAAATAACCCTATGTTCTGAACCTGTGTTACTGACTTCTTATTTCTACAATGAGTTTATGCTATATAGCAGTACTGCAGAAGCAGGTCTTGGGGCAGTGCTATATCAATGCATTCATTGTAAAGCGAGTCATGTGTATTCCTTCAGCAGAAAATTTTATAATGTAGAAGCGAAATATTCAGCCACTGAAGAAAGTGTCTAGCAAAAAAGTAAGCCTTTGAGCTCAATTTGTGAGGTATGCACATTAATTAAAATGGCTAAGTAGGAAATCTATTGGCAATACAATGTTGTGCTAGTGTGAACTATCCCACCAGTCCATTTAAAGTGCAGTAACAAACAGCTACCCATTGCATGTTGAGTCCCAGTGGCCATACAAGCCATTATCATGAATGTCAAACTCAAGTTTTTGTGATGGAAGAAGGGTAGTGATCACATATTTGACCTTGAAGACTGATGCTTCTTGAAAATGTGTACTGCATTGTATTGTGGTAATATTCTCATGAAAAGGTAGGCAACAATTTCCACTTATTTGTCAATTAAGGGTCTAGAAGTAGAATAGAAAGGTGGAATCAGTAAGTTAGTTCTTCATCTGAGGATCCGCAAAGAGGAACTCATTAGAGGTGAGAAAATGACAAATTACTGTGAGTAAAATAGGAATTATGTCTAGTAGAGTAACTTGTAGCACTAGAATTGAGGCTTGTTTCAGTTTCATAGTTTAGTACTAGGCTATCTGCTTGTCTGAAACATATAGCCATGGACATTCAGGTACAGCCTTCTGGTTGGAATCTGTGAGGGGTTCAAAACTGCTGAGAAAATTTGCTTTGTATTATACTGAGAAGTCAAGTTGTGATATTTTTCAAAGTGTTAAACAACTAAAATGTTTTGAAATAGGTGAGATCATGGAACACTGGTGTTAAGGAAGTTTCCCCTTTTCCTAAGCATTGTGCAATCTTGAATATAGTAGCTATATTTCTATCTATCTATCTATCTATCTATCTATCTATCTATCTATCTATCTATCTATCTATCTATCTATCTCTCCATCTGACTTTAGAAATAAACACCAAAACCAAGTAAACAATATATGAAGAGGATCACCAAAGCAACACTGCAGCACAAAAATTTTCTGGATTTAGTGCTGCAGTGTTCCTTTGGTGATCCTCTTCATAAATTTTTTTATCTCTCTATCTGGCTATCTATATATCTATCTTATCTACCTATCCATCTGGCTATCCACATTTAGATACATTTATTTATACATACACACACACATATATATATATATATATATATATATATATATATATATATATATATATATATTATATATATATAAATATATTACATATATATACATACATATATATATATATATATATATATATATATATATATATATAGTTTCCCCTTTTACAATCTCAAAATACTGAAATCACGAATTTCAGTATCTCAAAAAAAATTAAGTCAAAACCACAAAACACTGATAACCCAAAATGGTGAAATTCAAAATCCCAAACACACAGCATACACCACAACACACATACACTGCAATATCCACAGTACAATACAAAAAAAAACACACAAAAACATAACACCACATATCTATCCACAAAGCTACATGCCCCTTACACCCCCACTACTAATATATACTAACTGTGAGATCGCACAAACAGGAAAAGAAAGTAAACTGACACCCAGACATTCTACAGTCCCACACACACACACACACACACACACACACACACACACACACACACACACACACACACACTCACGCGCACACACACGCATGCACGCACACAGACATTTTTACAGCTTTACTAGAAAGGCTCACCCAGACTCTGCTATACTTTGCTGTGAGGGAAAGGTTAGTTTGCTTTTTATTTGTAGTATTACTTTATTGACTTTTTTCTATTTTGAATACTGTGATTTGTTGTATTTACCTTGTGTTTTACTTGTATTCTGCTTTTAACTGCATATTAAAATGTGAAAAGAGACCACAGCTCTGTCTCTTGTGAGTCAGGCAGAAATTAGTACAGGTCAATAGAACAGGTCAGTTAAGGTTAATTATCGGTGAACTGAGGGGGCGGAGCTTGGTACTAAACCTTCTATTTAAGGGGTAAAATAAAACATTTCAGAGCTTTACTAGAAAGGCTAACCCAGACTCTGATAAACTTTATTGTGAGGGAAAGGTTAGTTTGTTTTTTATTTGTTGATTACTTTATTGCCTTTTTTATTTTGAATACTGTGATTTGTTTTATTTACCTTGTGTTTTACTTGTATTCTGCTTTTAACTCCATATTAAAACTTGAAAAGAGACCACAACTCTGTCTCTTGTGAGTCAGGCAGAAATTATTTTCCCCACCGTCCCACCCGGTTACTGTACTGTTCTTAAACACCACTGTCTTTCTAGTTGCCTTCTCCTTATGTTAATTTGACCATATATCAAAATTTTTCTCTGTTTTACTGGCTTGTGTAAGCACAAATTTATCATTTTGTGAAATCGCTCACCTTCAACAATTTAATTGTATTGGCCATTCTACTGTATTCCATAGTACCAAAATACAAAAGTGACCCTCCCCCCTTTTCAGTCTATCTTGCTGTTTTAAAAATAGTGTCTCTCCACTAAAACTTAATGTTTTAGACAGGTAAAACTTAAGTTACCTACTTTCACATCTAACTCCTCTAGTGCACACTGCATTGTTTAGGATAAACCATTTTTTCATCTTACCATTAAGCATCCCTGTGATGAGCACTTGCTTTAAAACCTGCTGGAAAGCACTAGGAAGTCTTAAACTGATACAAGCACTCAACTCTCCTTGTTGATAAGGAGAAATTAATCGTAGGCACTAAACAGCCTATAATTGCAAAGTACCTTGCTAAGATAAGGGAAAACAGCTCTTGTACTTTACAAAAAAAAGCACCAAACCAGGCATGTCCAAGGGTCAGCTTCTGGTGATTTCTTCTGTCCACCTGGTGAATCTGGGAATACTGAGGCAATGCAGCAATTGCCTCATGTACACAGACAACCCTCTCCTCCTACCAGCCAAAACTACAACCTGCGAGAGATGCACTTACATAGCCAAACTGGAAGCAAAGCTCTCTCCACCCAAGACTTTGCTAAACAGTCAAGAGGAGAAGGTTAACACCCGCACTACACCTCAAGCAACACATAGCCCTTCTAAACCTACACCACCAACACCCACACATAGCAACACTAAATCCACATGTGTGGAGGCCCTTAACAGTAACCTGCCCAAGCAACAAGGACCTCCGAAGCTGAAACACAAACAAACACCAATCACAACCAAAGTGTCACATAGCTCACAATACCAATGTGCCACCCAACAACAGCCCTTAAGGTAAGACAACATACCCAACACTTTAGTCATAAGTGACTCTATAGTCAGGCACACTGATGTCCCACTCACCAGGCTGAACAAGAAGTAAATTAAAGTCAGCTGCCTGTTGGGTACCAGGATCTGCCACATAACACATGCACTCAAGTCACTCCACAACAAGTACAAATATGACTCTGTCATTGTCCATGTTGGAGTGAATGACTTGAGACGTACCTCCATGGACTACATGCAAAGAGACATGGAAGCACTCTTGGATCATGTGGCTCAGGCAGGCATGACCCTAGCCCTGAGTAGCATCCTGCCTTTACCCCAAATGATATCACAGTATAAGGACAAAATGATTGACTTCAACAACTGGCTAAGCTTCTGGTATCATTCATAGGGGATCCAGTATCTGTCTGCCTGGGAAGACATGATCGACAGACCATGATGCTTTGCCAGAGACAGTCTGCACCTGTCACCCCTGGGATTCAGCTTACTGGCTAAGGCTCTTGCCACCCCTATAGTGCCTTTTTTTAGGCAAAGTTCAAAGGTCAAAACCACCACTGTAGCAGGTACAAACATGCAAAATCTGAAGATAATGCCACTCAATGCTAGAAGTCTAAACCTCAAAATGCACTCTCTCAAGGCACTCCTAAAAATTGAGAACATTGATATCTGTGCAGTAACTGAGACCTCGTTCAAGGCTCCAGAGAGCACCCCTGCAATACCAGGCTCAACTCTTACCACACTTTTTGGCCACCAAACCAGGACCAAAACACTAAAGGTGGAGGAGTGCCCATATTCACCAAGGATATTCACAACACCAGGCTAGTTGCCCAACACAATGCATTTGAAATTCTCCAGGTGCAACTAACACTAGGTAAGACTGCAATCCAAATTGTAGCTTGCTACGTATCCCCCACCATGCCCCAAGATTCTCACTACACCTTTCTAAACATACTGGAAAATATTAAGATACAACCAAACACCCTAAAAATGGGTGATTTCAACTACCCTGCCATTAACTGGGAAAACTACTCATGTACCAACACCTTTGCCCACCGTTTCTTGGCATTCATAAATTCCAACTCCCTTATGTCTTAATTTTTTCATCTGTTCCACACTGTGCATCCTACCACCTTTCTCAGGCACTTAATTTCCATCACCTCTAGCTTCTTTAACTGTTTTGTCTTTACTGCCCAGGTTTCTGTACCATTCAGTAGTACTGGTCATACCACTGTCTTGTACACTTTACTTTTCAGCTTCTTTGGCATTCTTCTGCCATAGACTACACCTGATACTCTATGCCAGTTGGCTGCAACCCCTCTAATTCTAGCTTTGACCTCTTCATTCAGACTACATTTCTCCTCAGCTACCCCTCCCAGATACTTGAAGCTGTTTACCTGTTCCACTATCTTCCCTTCTATCTCTATTCTCAGCTTCTTCTGATTTCCCCAATTTGCTGCATTCTTATTTGTGCTTAGTTTCATCCCGTGTGCCTTCAGATTTGCATTCCATTCTCCTATACTTTGCTGAAGGTCTAGCTCAGAGTCTGCCTGTACTGACGCATCGTCTGCCTACAGCAACTTTGTTGATCTGTCCCCTCCAACCTGTTTGCTAATGTAGTCCATCACCAGTATGAACACTAGTGGGCTCAGAGCTGAACCCTGATGCACACCCACTCCCACTGGGAACACCTCTGTGAGGCCGAACACTATTTCTACTTGAGTCACTGAGTCCTTGTACATAGCCTGCACTAATTCTACCAATCTTTTTGGGACTTCAAACCACCGCAGTACTGCCCAGATCAGCTTTCTTGGGACCTTGTCATACGCTTTCTCCACATCTAGGAATGCCCAGTTGGAGTCTCTCCTCATCTCTAGCTTCTTCTCAAGTATCTGACTCAATGCAAACATCGGGTCAATTGTGCTGCATCCTGATCTGAATCCAAACTGCTCATCTCCCATCTTATATTCTACTACTCTGCGTATATATGATATGATATATACATATCTATATGGATCTGCTTTAAATGAACGAAAGTACGATCCACCAAATCTGAGTTACCTGACCTTACTCCACTGAAATTGTAGTTAAATGGAACAGTGGACTGCCAAATTCCTTTCACAGGGAAAGGAACCACTTGACCACCATGCAAACAAAATGGAAAACAACTTAGCCCACCAAACTGTGGGACTTCACCCGCACACCCGCCACACCTACTTAAATATGCCAACTCCAAGATTAAATTACACGGGTAGAGGGCAAAATTCACTATGGTGGTCAAGTAGTTCCTTTCCCTGTGAATGGTGTTCAGCAGTCCATTGTTTTGTTTAACTAGAGTTTCAGTGGATTATGGTCAGGATATATATATATATATATATATATATATATATATATATATATATATATATATATATATATATATATATTTATATATAAAATTATGTGGGGGGGTATTTGATTTGTTGTTTTATTAACTGGCTGAGTGACTGATTAACTGTGATGCATTCTGTATCACTTTATATATTGATATCTTCTGCAGTCTACAAAATCACCTACTTGCCAGAAACTGTTTGTCTCAGCAACTGCATCTTTAGAATAATGGCAAATGAAAACAAGGGCATTATATTTAACACATATATTTCTCCTGAAATAATAACAGTAACAGCCAGAGATTCGAACAAAGCCCATTTATATGATATGAACATACAGAAAAAAGAAATACTAAAAAGACCTTCATTATATGATATATAACACTGAATGCATTGTGAAAGAGGTGACAGAACATCTGTCTAACTTTGGACATTGCATTATCATTTTATCCACCTTGTATTTATTCAGTAACCTTACTTTCCATTACAAAACATTTTCATATCTACTCCCTTATCTGTGCACCTTTGACTTCACCTTTCCTTCATCCCCCA
This sequence comes from Protopterus annectens, assembly GCF_019279795.1. Classification (NCBI taxonomy): domain Eukaryota; kingdom Metazoa; phylum Chordata; order Ceratodontiformes; family Protopteridae; genus Protopterus; species Protopterus annectens. The sequence goes on along the minus strand of NC_056732.1, from coordinate 1,428,480,306 downwards.
TGTCTCTCACACATTTCACTGTCTGGCCTAAATATATCTCAAGAATTATATAAGAACTCTAAATATGGTAACTAACCAACAAGAACTAGTCTGGTGTGGTTACTGCAACACCTCAGAGACATAAATGTTAGCGGTCACAATCGATACATTCTCATCAGTCTTAAGTGCATTACTGGCATTCAGACATGAAGGCAGGTATTACATTTATGGTCAAAACCTTATGCCTAGATGGGAGTTGCTGAAATGAAAGGGATCCTTATAGCATTAAGATGGGTTGCAAAGAATTTTTTTTTTGTCGGTTCATATGAAGCCAGACTCATGTGTAGCTGTTTTTGTTTTTTCTTTCTGTTGGTGAACTTTACTTGAGAATTATTTTTCTGTACACCCACAGCATGGGAAATTTATATAAAGCTTATGGTGGACTCATAGTGAGTTCTACTGATCATCACTTGTGTAGCAGCCAACAACAAATATACAACACTAACCAACACCAGCTCAGCCTTCTGCAGTAGCTGTTTTCAATCATAATCCAACAATCTACCTGATGAGGAAAACCTTGTACACTCCTGAAGTAATATGGGATAGTAGATGACAATGAGGCTTATCTGTTGGCACTGGTAACTGAGAGTTATGCAGTGAGAGATTGGCTTAAAACAGACTGGACTAGAATTCTGTATTCACATTTAACTAGGGACTTACTGGAAGTAAACATGGACCTTGAAATTACTTATGCTTATGACTACCAGAAACAGAAACTGGACATTTTGTGCTAGGTGTAGAGATTTACGTAGGCCACATTTCTTTAAATTTCACAACTGGACAGTCAGTATAGATAGACCACTATGGTCAGAAATGTTTGTTTTAATATGTATTTCAAACTGTGGTTAGAATATCATGTAAATAACCTAAGGAAAAAATATAGGGATTGATTATAAATAAATGTAAATGAGCAGTCCTTCGCAACTTATAAAATCAGCATTCCAGAGTAACTCTATGTCCTCTGCACAGTTAGTTGTTGCAGAAAAGCATTTAATCTTAACTGCAGTTGCAAGTCCTAAGTAAGTCTTGCATGCACCAGCAACTAATAGTAAGTCTTCACCTTGGTATATGTCTTTGCTTGCAAACAAGAGAAGAACATTACTGTCAGAGGCAGTTTGTTTTAAATGTTTTAGGAAAGGGTACCTAGCAAAGTACTGCATAACTACTGTCAATGATACTTTACTCAAAAAGTATATTAATGCTAGCCAAAAAGTTGTACCTGAAGGCACACCTGTAGAGTGTGCTAATATTCAACACCGAAATGTTAGATGTGTAAACATCTGTTTTTGTCACTGTGCTGTTGCTAAACTTGTTAAATATAATATTTTGCTACAATGAAAAGAAATTCAAAGGTTGTTAGACTCAGGGAGCATGATTATACTAATCACATTTCCATATGGGTGCAAGCATAAAACAGCTAATAAACAGAAAATTTGAGATTGCATCTGTGCAGAGAGATAAAAGGGAGTACTATATAACCCAAATAAAAATATAAGCCCTTCTAGGAAAAGTGGTATACAGGGGAGTTAATGCCCTTAATTTTACATGTGATATAATAACTGATCAAGAGTTTGCCCCAGTTAAATGATTTAGGAAAGATATGGGGAGAACATTTTCAGTCAGATACGTTGCCACAAATAGATAACTCAAGTAAAGAAAAAGTGTAGAACCAGAAAACACAAAAATACTTAAGATTTATTTCTGGGTACAGTGACTGGACAAGTGTGGTACAAAATCTAGCCAAAAGACATAATTAAGAAATAAATGAAGTCAGTAGAAAGATTAACAAATCTTATATTAAGTCATGATAAAATGCTCTAGTTGTTTAATAATCAAATAAATCAGCATGGAGACTGACGGAAAATCCAACAGCTGAGATTCCACTAATTGAAATGCTTAGTTTATTGTCACACAGGATAAAGCTTTCAGGAATCACCCCTGATTCCAGAAAGCTTTATCCTGTGTGACAATAAACTAAGCATTTCTACTTGTTGGAATTCATATTTTTTGTACTAATTCCACTAACAGAAGTAAGAATAAAAATTGGAGAAGAGAGAGATACTGAAGACATTTTTAAAGGGAAATTTAAGCAGGGATTTAAGCTTTTCTGTTTTACACCTAGACAGAGAGCCTGTCAGAAAGAAAGTAGGAGTCTAAGGGTATAGAAAGTAAGAAAACTACTGAAGTGGATAATGAGGAATTACCAGTATACACAATGGAAGAAAAACACTTTTATGTTAACTGTTAATAGAGGCTGAACTAGGTAAAGGCAAAAAATAATCTACCTGCATTTATAGGAGAAGATGACACGATCTGGACATCACACCAAATTACTTGTGAAAACAATGATGACATGACTGACTCCGAGATAAGCCACATCAATTTCAAGAGGCATTGGTGGGAAAAATATATGATAAATATAGTTAGAGTAAATATAACAAGAGTGGATAGCAAAGTGAGATAAGATATAGCCCCCCTTAACAGATTTCCTTTAAATGATGACATGTTCTGCTCAGCAGGGCAACTAAAGGCAAACAAGATCAAAGCTTTTCAGAGGGCTTGTGATGAAGTTAGGACATACCCACATTTTTGCTAGTCATTTAGGAATGGATAAGAGAAAATTAGGATTTTAGGTAGAGTTACTGGTCTGGTGATATGAAGGACATAAAAAAAAAAAACATTTGCTTAGCTTACACAGAGTTTCAAAAAAAAGAAACTGCAGAAAACAACTTCCCTACATAATCTCATGGAAAAATTCCTTGAACTTCAGCAGCTTGCAGAAAAAACAGTGACCAGCATCAGTCCAAATACTTTTCCCCATAGGCAATCATTGCCTGAATGGTTTTAATTGTGCACTGGCAATGATTCACTTTCTACTTTCTTTGAGTCGGTGAAACCTCTGAGCTAGTATAATCAAGTTCATGGAATGTGGGAGCTTGGTTCTCACATCAGGGGTGCAAGGAAGTAGCCTCCTTGAAAAAAAACAAAACAAAGGAGTTTTTTGCCCTGTTGTTTTTTGGGGATTTTTTTTTCATTCTGTTGAAGAACTTTCTTTCAGAATGTATGGGTTGTATACTGGGTCTGCAGAAAACATTAGGTTTAAGAGTCCTTTGCAACCTTTTCATATAATGGAAATCCAGTTTTAGGAAATAGCAATAAATATTATAAGTCCACTTTAGCCCCCATCACTGATTATGCAATATTTCCTGAGGCAATACCCCCACAAAGAATTAATACAAAGTACCTACCAAAATAACTACAACTATCAAAGACATTCTTACAAATCTAGGCCCACCTTCAGTTTTCAGAGTAATGCATGAAATGTATCCCTGTTTATGTGTATATAATACAGGCATATTTTGAAGACCTGTAGGACAGGTTAAAATCTAAAATGCCTAAACTAAAAGAACAGATGGAGAGTTCACAGGAGACACGGAAGTGAGCATATATGAAAATTGCTCACCTCAGACACATCATCAGGCTGATATTTTACTTGTGAAAGTACTGATTGATTAAAACAATTTCCTTGCAAAGAGGGTAGAATGTTTTAAAATTGCTGAAATAGTAAGTAAAGTAAATTAGAAGGTAAAACAACCAGAAAGAAAGAAAATGATAGGAGTTATAAAACTTAACTGCTTTGAAATAAATTGAAGCTTCTGAGTAGGCATGTTTGCTAAGGAGGTCAAGATGCTCACAGCATATCTTGGATTCAATGTAGAGGAAATATTATCAATACTTCAGGAACAAGAAATAAGTGAATTTGTACTTCGGAATATAGACGCCTTTTCTGAGTTGCCCTGCAGGACGAGTTTAATCCAACACAACACAGAAGCCATGCTTTTTGAGAGTAAATCTGAAACTATGTGAAATTATAGAAACCAACATCAAACATTTAAGAGTGAGGAGCAGGAAATGGTCAAAAATTGCATCATAGAAGAGTCCTAGGGTGAGTGGGATAGCCCCATTTTACTGGATTCCAATTCTCAATGTCTATAAGGTTTTGTCACGACTTCACAAAATGAAATTGCATAATAATTTTTGTGGCATTTTCTCCCCTGCAGCTATTAGCTACCACCTCTGACTTTCCTCATCAGTTGGTCTACAGGACTCTCCTATTTTCCCTCACATTCAATCCATCCACATGCTTAGAGCCAGACAGAACATTGGGACATCCTGGAGCAACTTCATATTCAAAAAAAAAAAAAAAAAAATTGATGTTTTTGTTATTTTTGTTATTTTGCACTGTTCTTACTATGTATACTTACTGTTTAGACATTTATATTGTATTTTATCTTGTGCATTTGTAACCTTGATTGTACTGCCTTTGGAGCTTTTCTCCCCAGGCCTCCACTGAAAATGGGTACTTCGTGGCCCAGTGGACTTCCCCAGTAATCAAACTGAAATAAATAAATAAATAAATATTGCTACAGAGGGTATTAGTATTTTAACCCTTACATAATTTTCCCCCTGTATATGCCTGCTCCATTCTGATGTGTGTTTGTGTAGTATATAATTCTTCATCTTTGGTGTCGCAGCCAATGTCCCCCTCCTATTCCCATTTAAGATAACACCCACTTTTCTTATATGTTCCCAGCCTTCATCAGGGATCTAAAGCAAGGTACATACAAGCATGCAAGGGCACCCGCAGGCAGGTGCAGGGGGGTGCACTTGCACCCCCCTGGAATCGGCTAGTTGGGATTAGTTTTATTTTCATAAAAATTTTTTTTTTTTTTAAAGGGCAGGCATTCCTCTTTAAGAGCGTCCATTGCATCCTGTCCCATCGCACAGACGCAACAGATGTTTGCACCCTGTTTCTGCATCAGGAATTTGAATTCCAGACTCCAGAGTGGACTATGGGTGAAAAGTATGCTGACATCATTGTATGGCGCGACTGGGAAGAACTGAAATGGATGGTTTGAGAAACAGTTTCTGCTGATGGGTTTTCTTTCGCGAGGACTGACTGAAGATTGAGTGGAGTGGAAACAGTTGTGATGCAGAATATGGACACTTTTCAGAGTGAGTAAGCTGGCGTATGTGTGTGTGTGTGTATGTGTGTACATACATACTAGAAAGCGGTTTATATTTGTATTTGCTTACTACCTTAGTGTAAAGTGTTCTATAGTGGAATGAGTAACAAACACACAAATTCTTTTCTGTGATGCTCTTTTTTGAGGCAACAACAACAACGGAGATGCTGAAAGAATGTGAGGTTGTGTAAAAATACAATAACTTAAATGCAGTCTCATGAAAAGACTTGAGGTTAATCATGTCTTTTCAACCTCCTACAAAACTCACACTATTCATTCTGTGTTTGGTACATGAAAGAAAAATGCTGCCAAGTGGAATGAATGGTATCATTTCTACTATTATTCTGCATAGACTAAAGCAGCAAAAGACTGAGAAATGTTTGTTGATTTTGACCACCTTTTTCTGATTCATTCCAGTTATTAGTCTGACATGTAGGAACAAAACAACAGTACAGAATGATGTGCAGTAAATAATGTGAAGGATGTAACAGAAAAAAAGTGTAATGAATATTAAATGTTGATTTATGCTGGTGAGGTTCCTGCTCTTCCTCGTATCACATTTTCCCAGAGAAAGATTCCTGTATAAAGAACTTTTGTTAACTTGCATTACAAACATAGTTACAACTGTCTGTGAAAGTTGAAAAAATGATGCACTGCTGTTCAAATTGTGCAATGTTTGGTGTTCTCCTACTGGTTTCAATTCTATTTGCACACATGGCAAGCAGAATTTTTGTACTTAGGTTTCCAAGTGTTTTAGCTTTGTATTTTAAATCTGTTTGCATGTCTGTTTTGTGCTGTTGGGATACATAGGCTGCCCAGGTTAAGGCAATGTACGTTGTGCTTATTGCTTATTTGTACTTTTGAAAGAGTAGCTATTGTACCTGGGAAAGTATACATCTACCTACGAAAAGTCAAATTTAGAGTACAAGGAAAGATACTGGATAGAGCAATCATGCTGAAAGATGCACCTGCTTAGAATTCAGGCAAATTCATTATAAGCATTCTTTTTTTGTGAATGTAGTGAGTCCCCATACTTCATCTATGTGACTGACTTTACCCCAGTGCATTCTTACTTATATACTTTTATGGTTACACAGCACTTAGCAAAAGAGAAAGAAACCTGGGACACATAGCTGCAGTCTCACAGTAGAGCCAATTTGTATGTAAAAAACATTCTGAGAAGTAAATATCTGATGTGTTTGGCTGATTCAGCATACTTGTTGGTTGTGTGCATCACTTCAGCTACTGGCTGCTGGCAATGTTGATGGGTGTTTTTAGTATGCAAACTGTACTCCTGTTGTAAAGCTCATAGTCGTAGCAGCTGACATCTGATTTTTTGTCTTTATGGATTTGATAGATGTTAAAGAGTAGCTGTACATTAATAATTAAATGCTGCCTTCACTCAAGCTTTTATATACTTAGGGCATGCACTATCTGGAGCAGTGTTCTTTCACCTGTGCTTCTGATTTAATGAGCAACTGTTGTGAAGCAAAGAGCAGAAGATATTACCCTCCCCACACCAAAAAAAAAAAAGATGCATTACCCAGATGTAAAAGGAAGTGTAGCAAGCAGCAATTATTTCCAAAAAATATATTTTTTAACAATTTAAATTAATTATAGGAAAAACTGGTACTGCTTCAACATACAGTGATCAGGTTCATGCATTACAGCACTTCAAATGCATTTCTATAAAAACACACACACACAAGGTGTTTTCTTTAGCATACTGAAGACCAGCTTGCTGAAGTGAAGTCACTGAGCTCTGTTTTCATTCAGAAGAGCTTAACAAAAACAGAAACCGAGGGAGTGGTTGATTATAATAGAAATTATGTGGATGGCTGCCAGTGGCTACTGACTTCTCAGGTAAATGTGTAGCTGGATACCTACTGCTGTTTGCTCCACAAACTGTTTTTCTTTTAACTTTTTCCCCTTTAAACAAGTGCTTTTTCTTTTAACATGCACACCACTTATGAAAACACAGCACACCAAGGCAAGGTGCATTGGGACAGTTGCAGCTACTCGTTTCATTTTTTTGGGGGCAGGTATTTTTTCCTTACCTTTCTCAGTAGGCTTACCTGGTTTACAAATAAAAAAGAATGTTTAAAATGTGTTCCTTTTTGGGACTCTGTCCATTATTTTTGGCTTTGCCCAAATTTCTTGAATAAAAAAGGTGAACATTTTTTGACTGCTCCTTTTAAAACAGGCTATAATTACTTATAGTACCCCCAAGATTCAAAGTTGTAGACCCCACCTTTTTCCAGACTGGCAAAAATTTTCATTGCATGCATAATGCAGGTAGGAGCTGAGAATTTACTGAAATATTTTTGATTAAAAAGAGCTTATTTTGTATGTCAGGGTGCAGGGGATTGACTGCTGCTTTGCTGTATATGATACAGAGCTCTTGTCATTTTAAGTACTGACTTTTTTCACAGTAAGCTGTAAGCTATTAGACAGACATACCCACACCTGCAGAGTATCACACAAAGGTTACTGTAGCCAACATGCCTATGGCTTACACTACTGTGATTCTGTATTTATATATTGTGTGTGGACGTAGACTGTTATCATGGAAATGTTCTGAATAGGGCAGTTTTGTCATTACTGGTGCATGCATTTTGCTTCATTGCCTACTGGAAAAATGTTCAAACAATAAATTTAAAATGCAGTTGTGTGTGGAAGTAGACCTTTATGATGAAAATGTTCTGACTAGGGCCATTTTGTCATTATTGGTTAATGCATTTTTGTTTCATTGCCTACTGGAAAAATGTTTAAACAATAAATTTAAAATGGGCTCTAACTTAGTCTAATGTGTGCTGTATTATACAAGGAATATAATTTAATACAATCAAGAAGGTGAATCAAGGAATGCATACATGTATGCACGGCCCTAAAATATGTTTGAAAACAGCCCAGAGGAAAGTGTGAAAGACTCAAAATCATGGGAAAATGTTAAGCTTTACTCTTGTTACCAAAGCAATGGATGAATGTAAAACAGTTCACACCACATTAACTTGACCTGGCCAAGCCTTTTGACACAATCCCCTAATCAGGCAAACACTTAGATCATCAGCTGCATTGATGAATAATGTAGGAGCAAACACTTAGATCACCAGCTGCATTGATGAATAATGTAGGAGCAAACACTTAGATCACCAGCTGCATTGATGAATAATGTAGGAGCAAACACTTAGATCACCAGCTGCATTGATGAATAATGTAGGAGCAAACACTTAGATCACCAGCTGCATTGATGAATAATGTAGGAGCAAACACTTAGAATACCATCTGCATTGCCAACTTGGCTCACAGGATGCAGGAAATCAAAACAGGGGAAGAGACCAGTCACCAGTGGAGTTCCCCAGGGTTCGGTGCTGAGACTTTCTGTTTGGCATATACATCACAAAAGTAAAAGGAAATACCAAAGAGCTTTGGCCAGCTAAGTTTGAGATGACTGCAAGATAGGAGAAGTTATTGAATCCCCAAATGACTTAACCATCATGCAGGAAGGTTTGTCCCAAATAATAACTGGTGTCAAAATCATGACAATGCCCTCTGAGAACTGACCAATTGTTTGGCATTTGGGAACTTGTGTGTACAGTGACCTAACTTTTGACCAACATGTGCCCAGCATCATAAAACCTTTCTATATTGCACAGCTTATAAACAAATTGATTGTGACTAGATCTAGAGATGTTGTTGTCCCCCTTTACAAAGCTCTCATTATGTCAATCATTTTGTATAATGCCCACTTTGGCATGTATCAGTCCAGCCAAATGCAACAAGTGGAATACCTTCAGAGATACCTTACTAAAAGGATATAAGTCTTAAACAATAGGTCTTGCATGGACCACCTCAAAGATTTATTATTATACTCAGTATCCTACAGAGTGCTTAGAGGTGACATGTCTGACATACAAAGCATCCTCCAACCTAATACTGATGGACCTACTGAACATCAGCAAGTCAAATGGCATCAGAAATACTCAGTCCAGGTATCTAAACTGAATGTTGTGGAGAGATGGATATATATCACAGAGGCTACCACTGCTGGAACAGACAATCCATAAAAATAAAACAAAGCTCATCCATCCATATTCAAATGCAACTTGGATCTAAGGATGGGCAATAGAAAATGTACTCCAGGATTTCCCCTCATGCCACTAATGGATAGAGGCAGTTCCTAAATAATGCATCCCTTACATGGCCCCCTCAAATTATCTATGGTATGATCACAGTTGTTCTCACTAGGGCTAATATACAATTATCAGCCATGGGGATAGCTAAGACCAATCAGAAAATGTTAATTCAAGCACCAAAAGGGAATTGGCAAAGCTTAAAATGTCCTCTAAGTGAACCTATGTTGTGGTAGCAAATAGTTATAAAAAATTACCCTTTTTAGTTCACTAAGTGCCCCTGTCTCCCTCCGCCCCCCAGCCTTTAACAGCTTCTGGTGCCTATGGTATGTGTGTGTGTTTGTGTTTAAAAGGTGTGTGTGTGTGTGTGTGTGTGTGTGTGTGTGTGTGTGTGTGTGTGTGTGTGTGTGTGTGTGTGTGTGTGTGTGTGTGTGTGTGTGTGTAAGAGGGAGGGGAGGGGTGTATGGGGGGTTCATACCTCACAATTATCCAGATTTTTGCCTCATATTTTCAGATTGTTTCTCATAAAATTGTCTTTTTTCTGGCAAATCATTGAAGACTGAAGTTGAGTTTTAGAATTCATATCCTCAGAAAATGCATACTAATGCAAAATGTTTGTTCTATCCACTATCTAAGGAGGTCGGAGTATGTATGTGTGTGTCATATCTCTCAACTGTACAGATTTCCACAGAGGTTGAGTATGTTTGTGTGTTTAGAGAGTGAAATGCCATATTTAAAGTCAGCAGGTGGAATTTATTTTCAAGGAATTGTGAGCTTCAAGGGAAGAGAAGTTTACTACTGCTCATGCTAAGTCTGCTTAAAATGTGCAGCTGTTTTGTTTATCAAATGGTATCACTGCTGTGGTGTAGAATTTCAAAATAGTCTTAGTAGCACAGCAGGTAGCATACTTGCCTCTTAATGTAGAGGGCTGTAGGTTCTACTCCCACCACATGTATATTTGTATTTTAAGGGGGTGGAGTGCTGCAGTCCTGAGTATGTCCTCCTTTGGATGAGATGCCTAGTAACTATGAACCTGAGTTTCCGCTTACCACTTATTCCTATTGCAATATACAAGCTTAGCATTTTTTTTAAATGTAACATGGGCAATTTATTGTTTAAGGGCAGTAGGCACTGAATTTGTAGATGAAACATTGAAATATAAAGCTGTTTTCTAGCAACAACCTCTTTATTAGTTTCAGATCTCTTTAATGTGAAATTATTCAGATGACTTTTACTTCTGCAGAGATTGTGCATATTGACTGATATTGGTAGAATGTAATGATAGATGTTTAAGTGGCCTTTTATGGTTGAAATGTTCTGAATTGGGCAATTTGTCATTATTGGTTCATATGTTTTGTTTGGGCAGCCACTGTGGTGCAGCAGTTAGCATTGTTGCCTCACAGGAAGAGGTTCTCTGGTTCAATCCTTGGCTGGGGTGACTTCTGTGCGGAGTCTGCATGTCCTCCCTGTGGTTGTGTGAGTTTCCTCCGGGTGCTCTGGTTTCCTCCCACATCCCAAAGACATGCTGTAGGTGGATTGGACACTCTAAATTGGCCCTAGGTGTGAGTGTGTGCCTTCCGTGGAAGGTTGGGCGCCGAGCTAGCAACTCGACACTGTAAAACTCCACTGCCAATCATGAGCGGATAGGTGATCCGCTGTGGCAACCCCTAACCGAGAAAAGAAGAAGGTTCATATGTTTTGTTTCATTGCTTAATGGAAAAAATGTTCAAAACTATAAAACACACTCTTAAGTGGTGCTGTATTAACAAGGGATATAATTCAGTTATTATATATTATAATTAATACAATCAGGAAGGTGAATCAAAGCAGTTATGCATGGTTCTAAATTATGTGCAAGGGACCTATGATTTGAAAACAGTCCAAAGGTAATCTTAACCTGCCACTGTCCAGATGCATTTTCTTTGAATGTGGGTTTCAATGCTGTTTCAGTGCATGCGAGTTTCAAAGGTAGAGAAGTTTTAATGCTAAGTCTGTTTTCATTGTAAGACTATTGCTTTGTTTAAGTTTAGCAAATGTCTATCAGTATTTGTGCTATAAAATAGGAGGTTACTAGGCTATTGGCCCTGAGGCCCTAAAATTTGAAATAAAAGTTGAAAATTAAATCCAAGTATCTGTAATCATTGTGGAAGTAATGCATAAAACAGTATGCACACAGAGAGTTTTGAACAGTGTTTATGGCAACTGGGGAGAAATAGCCAAGTAATGGAATACTGGAATGGCTGTGTGTGTGTGTTGGGGGCAGTGCTTTGAAAGGGAGGGGTTGGGGCAGTGCTCCGGGTTTGCACCCCCCTGAAAAATTCCTGTGGGCTTCCTTGCAAACATGCTGCCACCCCCATCAGGACAGATATACCCACTGGTTTCTAATAAAACATGGGTCACCTTGGCCATAGTTATGGTTTTATATCTCTACCCCATGATATGGCAAATAACATATTAAAGTCTGATTTATATACCATGCCCCCATAGCTCTCAACCTTCCATCTCCAAAATGAGGAGCACTCGCCTTCTTAATGAGGAACAAATGGGCAAAATGTGGAGCACATACTAATGGCTTACTGACAGCTTCAACTAGGAAGGTCATAGGATGGTTAAAATATGCTGGCTTTACTCATAAAGAAGATTCTTTAATGAATTAATATGCTTCATTTCTATGTACCATGGATTTCACTTAAAAAAATCCTAACACTGAATGTCTGACAGACTCTTTCAATGTGGAACTTTGAGGAACTTCGAGGAACATGAACGTTTTAAGACCCCAGATGAGGTGCATTCCTCGTAATGAGGTACACTTGAGAGGTATGCATGCCCCAAATGTATGAACTGATTGAACCATAGAGCAAGTTGAGGTTTCTGTGAACTGCAGGCTTAGTTAAAGGTTATTGGCAAATTACTTTACCACAAAACCTAACAAACAGCAACAACTTGCACACCAGATGATTCTTTTACTACAGAATCCTGTCATTTGGTCTCCATGGAGCATCTACAGCATTCCAACAGCTGATGGTCAAAATTCATAGACCACATACCAGATACTCAGCAGCCTACTTGGGTGATGTGGCCATATTTTCTTAGGATTAAGGAAAGCAATTTCCCTAATTTTCAAACATATTCCCTGCATCAAGCCAGGATAACTGTAAGTTAGACATGGGTTATATAATAGGCCGAGGTATAGTGAAACACATGCTGAGAATATTAAACCAGTACAAAATTGGCCCATGTCAACCACTAAAAAACAGGTTAAAGTTTTCCTATGCCTGCCAAGCTATTATCATATATTTAGTCTGACTTTTGCTATTAATGCTTCACTTTGACTGACCTGGTGAATGTTAAGGTTCCACTGAATGTTAAGTGGTAAACTCAAATAGAATGGGCTTGTAAACATGTAAAAAATAAGCTATATTCAAAATCAATGCCAGCAGTTCCAGAATTTTCCAAGTAGAACCTGCACATATCTTCCTCTGTAGTAGTTTTTAGACACATTCTTGTCTCAGATTATAGATGGGGATAGACATAATATGCAATATATATCTGCAGAAAACTCAGTAATGCTGTAATATATTATTTGGTTATTGTGAGAGAATGCTTTGCCATAAACCGGGACCTTGCCACCCTAAAATAATATTTGCCAAGATAAATCTTTGTATTAATTTTAATTACCAACTATGACCCCCACTAATGGGTGTACTGGCAGACAAACTGCACATTTAGGTTATCCTGGAGGGTTTTGACTCTCCAGACTTACAATTTCAAAATCCAGCAGCATTCAGGCCTCATTCAATTAACAAAGGATGGGATGACTCAGGCTAATATCTCAACCATGTCCACTTTTTTATATATTTTTGTTTTATCTATATAGTAACTGGACTTGCCCATTGGAGAAGGCCTCCATTTTCAAGAATAATCTAGTATGCTATCGGTTAGGTCATTTGCTTAAGGTCAGAAAATAGGCAAATGGAGGTGGATGGAATCAAACATGCTACACTTCACTCCAGGACACAGCTGATTAACAGCTCTGAGTCTTAATCTTCACTGTCACCTACTGGATCTATGTTGGGGGTCAGAGGAAGAGTCATGTAGCATAGTAACTGCAAGGCCTGGATAAGGTGCAGGTCACTGTGGAACTTTATCTGTTAGAGCTGCTTAGCATAGAGTGTATTATAAAAAAATGAGTGTGTGATTGTGTGTGTGTGTGTGTGTGTGTGTGTGTGTGTGTGTGTGTGTGTGTGTGTGTGTGTGTATTTTACAAACATATATATATATATATATATATATATATATATATATATATACACATACATATAAATATCTATCTATATCTATATTTATCTATATATATATATATATATATATATATGTATATATATATATATATATATATATATATATAAATATACATACAGTGTGTGTGTGTGTGTGTATGTTACGTTCAACCACTTGAGCTCTCAAAAGTTCGAGTTCTTGAGTTATCTAATGCAGAGTTACAAAATGTACTTTTAAAACCTTACCACTGTTTAGGTGTACAAAATTGCAGTACAGTGGGGACCAGGAATTTGCCCTTTTCCCACTGTAGTACAATCCTAGAATTTATATATATATATATATATATATATATATATATATATATATATATGGATCTACCTGACATGGTCGACAATTCATATAGTCGACAGTTTATTTGGTCGACAGTTCATTTGATCGACAAGCATTTGCCCCCTTCCCCAATGTTGTGCAACCCTGGAGTTGATATATATAGTTAGGGGGTGTGGGGGCACAGCCCCCCACATTGGGAGGTGTGGGGGGTGAAGCCCCCCACCTAAAATGCTTGTCGATCAAATGAACTGTCGACCAAATAAACTGTCGACTATATGAATTGTCGACCATGTCAGGTAGATCCATATATATATATATATATATATATATATATATATATATATATATATATATATATTTTATATATATATATATATATATATATATATATATATATATATAAATATATAAATATATATATATATATATATATATATATATATATATATATATATATATATGGGTTCACTTTATAACATCGAAATACAGAAATGTCGAATTTCAGTATCTCGAAGCTATAAAGTCGAATGTTTGAAGTAGCGAACGTTCATAATCACAAATTTCACATATGTCGAATATATGTCGAATTCGCAGTTATGAAGTTGCGCTACGTAATGTCCGGGTTTGTGTTTTGGTGGTGCGCGGTGCCATGTGTGGATGTAGGTGTTATGTCAGGTAAGTGAGTGTTTTGTAAGGGTTTGGAGTGGGAGTTAGAGTGTGTGTGAAGGATTGGAGAATGTGCGTGTGTGAGTGAGCTTTTGTGTTGTGTTTGTGCAATCTCGGAGTTAGTATATATAAGTATGGGGGGTGTGGGGGGGGTGCAGCCCCCCTGCTTATGTGTGTGTGAGTTGTGTATGTGCGTTTTTTTTTGTTTATGTTGTGATGCGGGTGTTGTGTTGTATGTTTAGTGTAGTATGTGCTGTGTTTTCGGTTATGTGGTTTCACGGTTTTTGTTTGTCAGTGTTTTGTGGATTCGGTTTTATAGTCTAGAGATACTGAAATTCGATATGTCAGCATTTTGAGGTTATAAAGTGAATCCATATATATATATATATATATATATATATATATATATATATATATATATATACACACACACACACACACACACACACACACACACAGATATATATATTAGCACGGGGTATGGGGGTGCAGTGGTCTTGGCCCTTGCAAAAAATAGGTTTTGTTTTGCTTCGGCTCTCTGATTTGAAAGTTACATATTATACACTTACAATGAATGCATTTCACTTGATATATTTCTGTTTTAGATTCGGTTGCTTTACTTATCAGTTACTGTCTGATGTGCTATGGTTGAAAAACTTTTATTTTCTCTTCAGCAGTACTGTCACATTTTCAGCATGGCTGAAATAGTGAGTTATGTGAGCAGTTTTGCCTGCAATCTGACTTAATTATTAAATATAACTATGATAAAAAATAGATATTAAAAATTATTTTCTTTCTTAGTGTGAATTTCCTCAGTCCATGGGGAAATGGTGTATGCAGTGTTTAAAAAATTGAGATCCTGCATCAATATATTATAAGGAACATTTCAATAAAAATTCAGATCATTCATTAAAAGCAGAAGTTATTCAAAGATAAGAAGACAACATCTTGGGCTCTAGAAAGACTTAAAGAAACCCTACTGAACTAATAAATTATACAGCATTTCTAAATTTAACAAATATGAATAAAATAGCACTGTTTCATTCTGTTTTAATTATTTTAATGTCACAATGTAAACTGTTTCTGCTTTAAAAAGTATGTTTAAGTGATCTGATATTAAAAAACAAGTTATTCCAGCATGATGATTCCCTTCAGGAAAAGCATATTGCTGCAATAACAAATTAAAGATGAGTTTGTTTTTATATTAATTAAAATGCTAACATAATCCTGAATTACATACAGAAAATACTAATTCACTACTATTCAGTTACAGAAAAATTAACAAGCTTTTAATCAGCTCCATGGAATATAGGGCTGGATGCTTTACTGTGGCCCAGATGACCTGAGTATGATTAGTGGATCCCTTGGAACAGTAGCAGCTATAGAGAGAGACAGGAATGATAAAGTATTCACCTGATCACTACTCTTTGTGAGAGAGGGTATGGAAGAGTATGTGTGTATCAGGGACCACTGACACCATAGAGGTGGTGTTAACCTTGGCCACTAATAAGTAACTGTAAGTCTTACAATGTAGGAACGATAAATGAATGAGCATAACTGTGGAGGCAGTATGCTCCCCCTTACAATGCTAACTTCACACCCATCTAAATAATATACTTGGTATGTTGTGAAGTTTGGGGTGCAACATTTATTATGGCAAAGAAGGTTCTTCTCAACCTGCTCTAAATCTAGTATAGAAACTAACCCATTCCACCAGGAGAGAGTGATTGGTGGATCTTCAATTAGGGGAGGTTGCACTGGGCAGAAAGAATCAAAGCAGATGATACCCATAGGCCTTCAGCATATTGATTGGTTGTCATATGAATAAAGAAAGATAAAGGAGAGAGAGAGAGAGAGAGAGAGAGAGAGAGAGAGAGAAGGAAATTACCACATTTTCACAAGTTTCTGAAGTGTGAAAGCTACATTTCTGGACAGATTTATATGTAAAATGAAAATATAATCTACCAATCGTCAACTGTGCCTTATGCAGCTGTGATGAAATCTTTTTTTTTAACTTTTACTGAAAACATTGTAATTAAATTGTTTTAGCCATCACTTTCCTTTCAGGTTTTGATAAGCACAATAAATCAAAATGCCTAGAGATCTAACAGAAATTTCTGAAGTAGAACATATGAGTTTAATATTTAATAGAATATATTAAACAGTGCAACAATTAAACTGATAGCCTGCGAAAGTCAAGGCTTTATTTACTTGAAAGAAAATAACTGAAACAGCATTTCTAAGCATTTTTGTTTTACAAAGTATTGATCGTTTGCAGGCATTACCAAAAAGACATCTAGCACTTTTTCTGCAGCGATGGGATTGTGCCTAACAATTCCAAACCTGTATCATATATGACTCTGCACGTTTACTAAAGCAAAGCTGCTTTTACTCATATAAGCACTTAATTGTCTAATGCATGCAAATTAATTAAAGAGATTAACACAAATAGCACAAGGTAGAATTTTAATGTAGTACTTGGTTACTACTTTCTCAATGTGGTAATTCATGTTGTGATTTCAGTGATACTCAGTATAAATGTCTCAAAAATGTCCTTTAAAATGTGTTCTTTGGGATATCACTGTTTCAGATACAAGGAAGACAGCATATGATATCAATGGGCCAGTTTCTGAAACAAGGTTCACAGTGTCAGATGCACTAAGCAGTAGATAATATGTTGTCAGTCCAATTCTAAACTGTCTATCATCAACAAGTGAAGAGAAAAACACTTTATTCTGCATGTTGTTATATCTATCTGAGTCAAGAAGTATTATATTTGCATCTTTTATAACTTCCTGCTTTATGTACTTTCTAGCCTCAACTCTCTTTAATGCCTTAATATTTTAATGTCCTTTCTTTATGTTCTTACTCTAACCGTTATCTATCCCAGAATTTGACTGAAATTTACTGTCTAGTTCTCCTGCCAGAAAAAGTATATGGCTTTTTTGACCAATTACTTATTCTGTTATATATTTGTCATGCATCATTAGGTAACATGCACATTAGGAACTCTCCTACCTTGTACATGATGTATATTGTATTTCACATATTGTACAACTTTGTTATTGTCTTAATATGTGTAACCATTTATCAATTTTTTAATTCTGTTTAATGTGTAATGCGGAGCTTTTCTCCCCGGGCCTCCACTGAATATGGGCTCATACCCAGTCGTACATTCCAGGTAAACAAATATCAAATAAATAAATAAATGAGCATAAGGAAGGCAGGCTGATTGATAGTACTATTTTTATTTGTATAGTAAAGAAAACAGCAAAGCTGGAAGTGAAAACAGACCATTGAAGTCTGCCTTTGACTGACCCACAGAGACACTCTCCAAATTAAAGAGATATCCTTTACGTCTGCAACTAACACGTTGAAAACTAGTCGTGGCTGCCCTGTGAGAAGATACTCCAGAAGGCAACACAGGTTGAGGTAATTAGGCAGTTAGTATATCTCAGAGGAATTTATCAGTAGACATATGAAAATGAATTAAATAATGTGGCTGCACTCAGGATACCAGTTGACGATGTTTGTTTAGTTTTTTTGTTTTTGTTTTTTTTTTTTGATCAATCTGTGTATGGAGTATTTCAGTGCAACAGCAGAAGAAATGTTCCTGACAGTATAGCATACAAATACCAAATAAGACATCTAGCTTCCCTTAAGCAGCTGTCCAATATACAAGCAAATTGTAAACCGTGTTAAGTAATGCATGGCAATCTTTTCTGCTCTTACCTTAAAGATAGCTCCATTGTCTCTCTCTTCTAAAACAAATTAGATGCTATTATTCTTTGAAGTTTGGTGCTGCACTGTGACAACTGCCTAAATGCAATCACAGGCTGGTGCTTAATTCTGTTATGTACTTTTCTAGACAGTAATTCAACTAGCATTTTATCTTATTAAGTAGCACCAGTACTAAAAGATTAGGAGTTATTCTGATATAAACCTAGATGAGACACAAAATTTTAATTTTATTTAAAAAGCTGGCTAAACAAAGCTGAGTAAGAGAAACCTTAATGAACTGAAGTCAATTTGAATAACAAAGAAGAACAATATTGCAGTACTGAAAATGTGCTGGCTTCCACTGTACAGATTAAAAATATTTCAAATGATGACAACAATGGCCAGGAAAAAGGGGGGTGGCAACAGGCATAGAATGGAAACACAAGCTATTTATTTGCAAGGTAACTTACTTGGAAAACTGAAAGCGAAACTATTTATTTTTTTATCCATTATTTGTTTACCAGGGGAAAGTCCTACTGGGACAGAGCATATTTTCACCAGAGGCCTGGGGATAAATGCTCCAGAAACATGTCTTTGGAATATGGGAGGAAAACAGAGCTCCCAGAGGAAACCAGGACATGCAGACTGTACACAGAAGGCACCCCAGCCAAGAAGCAAACCGGAGAACCTTTTGCTGTGAGGCGACAATGGTAACTGCTACACCACTGTACCACCCAATATATGAACATAAGAAATCTTCAATTTGGCCCTAAACAGAGGAAGTCTGTATTAACTACCATAGACCCTTACCTCTGCAAACATCGGTCACCTAACCATTGACAAATGGGGCAACTCAGGAAAAATATGGCTATGCTTGTAAGGGCTCTAGAACTGTTAGCCTAGTAACCTTCTGTGAATCTATGAACCTATAATGTCTAGAATCTCCAGATACTATAACATTTGTATATAGCTTGTCTTCACCTTGGCTGCAACTAAAATTCTGTATAAAAACTGAGAGAGCTCACAGGAAAAAAAAGTCAGACTATTAAAAATAAAATGATTTTATTTCTCTTTCTTTGTGCAAATAAAGTGCTGTTCTGTATGTGCAATCCAATCCTTTCAATCTTCTTAAAAGGAATATTCATTCGCTGTTTTGCCAAAGATAGTGGCTGAGGTGTTATTCTTCCAATGAAATGTATCCTCTGGTATTGCTGTCACTGTTTTTATTCAGTCTTTTGAAGACAGAGACTGGCCATCAGCTATTATAACGTTATGCTGGTTGGCTCATTAAAAGAATGAGTAGTAAGTGAGGTTTTTGCATCAGATTAGAAATCTGACTTGTGGTAGCCATGTGTCCTTCAATGGTTTTAAAATTCAAAATGAACTTAAGAAACTCTGGCTTGAGATGTAGATGTGATGCTTGGATGCTGCTGAGAGAGATAGAGAGAGAGAGAGAAGGAAAGGCAGTGTGATACAGTGATGAATCAAAAGCACCTTCAACGAGAAACCACAGAGGAGTACAGGAAATATTAGTATGAATTAACCATGCCACAAGAAATAAAGAAGGAACATAAAAAAGAGGCAAGAGACATCTGCATGAAGCCCCTTAGATGGAGAAGGAGTGACAGCATGAGAAGGGATGAGTAATACAGGGGAAAAGTCAACCATAGAGGTCAACGTCCATCTTAAGTTATTTCCTAAGTAAAAAGAAGGGGGGTGTCGTTTAGTCATCTAAAACAAAATGTAATCAAAGTCAAACTGACCAAGAGCAATGAGTGTCATTTTTAACTTCAGTAGCCAAGGTATAGCTATGTATGATGTTAATAACATATCAGATGCTGATCATTTGTGCTGAGTATAATAAAATAGGGTTTACTATCATAATCTCGAAATTTTAAAAAAAAAGTGTATTTATTAGCAAAGTGTTTCGCCGAAAGTACACATTACCGAATGTCCCTAATGTCGCAAAATAGCTGTTAATGCCGAAAATGTCGATCACAACATTTTCAGCACTTAACAGCAATCCCACCCTTCCCTTAACTCCCTAACTAGCTAACCTAACATCCTGTTTATGCAGGGGAGCAAGCTCCCTTGCACCCCCCCAACTTAATATACCAACTCTGAGATCATTCTACAGTGAGGAAAGGGATGTATTTCCCTAACTGCACTGTACCGCGATCCCTTTACATGAGCAAACGTTATATTTGCGAATACATAGTCCATTCACAAAGATGACGTTCGCTCATGTAACCTGCACACATATGAAGTATTCAAACATCTGTTGTTTGAATACTTCATAACTGTGCAATTGCACAACGACATTTCAATTGTAAACTGTAAAATAGCATGAGTCCTTTTAGAATGTTTTAAATTCAAACCTGAAACTTGTAGAAGAACACTAAGAAAATGTAGAAGAAATCCAGAAGATAGTAATTTCATTTAAGAAAGATGCACTTATGGTCTTAGTTAGGTGAGTGGATGTCAAGTGAATATGTTTGAAATCCAATGAGATCTTCTGATTAAGGACCAAACATTCAGTACTTTGAGGGTACCATGATCTGGTTGCCAGACAGAGAATGTCTCTCAGCTGAAGAGATGAGTAAAAACAGTGACCGCTATTTAACATGCAGGGCACAATTGCACAAAAGGGTTTTATCAAGGACTACACATGGGTATAAGGTAGCTCATGTAGGACAGACTAAACTACTGGAGAATGTTTCAAAAGAAAAAGAGTAAATCACTGATCCTAGTGAATCCCATGGTCCTATTGTTAGATCTTTCCAAAGTTATCAAAAGTGCACAGTCTAAATACCAACAGACACAATTGAAATGCCGACAGAGATGGGGTAGAAAATTATAGTCACTTGAGGAGGCTGGCAGAGATAGTAGATTGGTAGTTGTAGGTTGTCTTGAAACTGTAATTACTCCAAATTATCATACGGGCTTTGTTTTGGAAGAAGATAAAGAAGCTACTGCTAAGAAAGCTATTGCATTAGCAGGAACTATTGTCAAGTTTGTGGCTGTAAGACAGAAGCATTACTTACATCATCAGTACAATCCTGTTAGGTCATGGGAGGGAGAACTTTCTAGGTGTTACTGATTAGGCTTCATTTAGACTGGGAGAAGAACAAGTGGACCTGCTAGTGGATGATTTTGATGATATTCTGGAAGGTGTCCTGAAAGAAAAATGACTTTGATTATACAGTAGTTTGTATACATGAGATATATTCAATCAGGTATCCTGTCAAGCATGTGGAGAAAGAATAATAGTGGACATTTGGCCAGTAACCATAATTTCAATAGAGGCTGATACTGTGATAGTTCAGGTGAGGAGCTATGTCATTGCAACAAGCCTGAATCAGAAATGTGCATGTGAAAAGGTACCAAGATTTTACTGAATGGGGCTATTTCAGGTGAGGAGCTAGATTACTGCAGTAAACCTAAACCTGAGCCACAATTGTCAAGAGATACTACACTTCCTATGGAAGGGGAACTGGCAAGGATCATGAAGTGAGAGCTGTGACATGCCCTGCATTCAGCTCCAGATAAACAAAACTTGAGTAAAGAGGTCAAAGACGCTTCTGACTCTCAAGGGCAGAGGCAGTCTGCATAGTGAGGCAAAGGAATATGGTGCAGATAATGGACTCCTGGATGGGGGCCAGAAGAACAAGTAATATAGCAAATGGTATTCCCAAGGTTCTGCCCATGATATTCCTTTTACAAGCTAGCTAGGCATACAAAGAGGAGGCTTATGGAAAATTATTTTTGGCCAAGTAATTCAAAAGACGGGACAGGGTAACAGTGCATATATGAGCAGTGCCAAAAACTGGCAAGGTAGGAGACAAAGCTAAGGCTGCTTTTGTGCCTTTTTTAATGAAGAACATTTCAAAATGAGAGCCATGGACATTGTGGGGCATTTTAGCACCCCAAGAATCACAGGTAAGAGGTATTTCTTGTCAGCTGTGAATCATGCTACTTGGGTGGCTTTGTCCTCTGCTGAGGTAGAAAAATGTGACAAATATTCTATTAGTGGCAAATACTGACAGAAAGAGGGGCTAACTTTATGTCAGGACTGCTGACCTATGATTTTAAGTATTATTGGTAATACATTTAATACTACCCATATCATCACAAACAAAAGGTTTAATGGACAGGCATTTGCCAACTAGTTAAAGTTGGAGTGGGATGATTGCTGGGATGATTGCTTGCTCTGTCTCATCTTTCCTTACATAGAATTCTAAGAATCCACATTTTTGCCATTTCATTTACTTTCTGGCCATGGGGTAAGAGGAAATCTACACTTAAGCCACAATGTTTGGGAGGGTAGAGAAGATTCCTAGAAAGACTCTGTTGTGGAGTATACAGTGAATTTCTAAAATAAGCTTAGAGAGATTAGAAAGTTGGCAGAGGAGTTCCTACCACAGGTACAACAGCAACAAAAAGAGGTAGTATGACAGAACACTGAGAGCATACTGTAGGGCAAAAGGAAGGGGCACTTAGTGTTATTCAGCAAAATAAGCATCATGACATATGGGGATGATCTTTCACTGTTTTCAGGAAGGTAAGCAATGCTAATTATTAGTGATACTTGTTTGGCATGAAGCAGAAACAGAAACTGTAACTTGTTAATGAAGCACAGCTACAGTAGAAAGTCATCTGCAATTAGTAACTGCAGTGAATTACAGGAGGAAATTCAGGGGGATCTTATAACAGACCTTCTCACTGAAGCTCAGTCTGACATTTCAGTGAATGAGGTAGTGCTGTAATTGCAACTGTGCCCTACCAAGATTCAAGAAATCTGAGCTGTATTCCTAGAATTTTATGACACATTCAGTACTAAGCTAAGGTGAAATGCCATGTAAATACAGGATCCCAACAGCCAATGAAAACAGCAGAATATTTTCTAAGGTCAAAAGATAGCCAGAAATGGCAAAATAGGTTTACTATGACACTCAGGGCCATTGTTAGAATTTGGGGACTCCCATCAGATGTCAAGTTGGGGGTCCCCTAGGCACTTCTAGACTACATTATCACCTTGTCACTGATAACCCTTCTAAGCAGCCTTTTAGTTCATGCAGCAAACTTTTAAGAGTAGTAATTACAGACTGACCTGTAGCTGCATTGCTCTTAATTACAACAGGCATGTGTACCACACTATGATGGCCCATCTCACAAATGGACATTTAAAGTTAATGACATTTAGTTGCACCAACAATACATTGCAGCAACTCTATATACAGGTCTGGACTTTGTGAAATGGTGCCTTAGGCCTACTGTTTCAACCAAACCCCCAACATACATACATAAATACACACACACACACACACACACACACACACACACACACACACACACACACACACACACACACACACACACACACACACACACACACACACACACGCGCACACACACACACACACACACACACACACACACACACACACACACACACACACACACACACACACACACACACACATGTGTCGGTCTTCCTCTGTTCACCCCCCATTTTGGGCTTCCTATACAATGCACATTACTTTTTCCTTCCTTTTCTCACATTTTGCTTTACTGTTCAGCTTTTTCGAGAAGCCATAACTTCCTATATGCTCTGAAGTGCATTTTAAAGGTTTTTTTTTTCTTTTTACACAGCCTTTTCATCCAGTGATGGCTTGAATAGAATTTTTGATTAAGGAAAGAAACTGTGCTGCTGTTCGGCTTTAGTTTTCCTTGCATCCTTTCAGCACACCTTTCCTGACCAAGTAAGCACAGTAATAACCATTTAGGAAATAACTCAGTTAACCCAGAGCCCCCAGAAGCATGTTCTTCTTCTTTTTCTTTCAGCTGCTCCCATTAGGGGTCGCCACAGCAGATCAACTGATTGCATTTCTTCCTGTCCTCTGCATCTTGCTCTGTCAAACCAACCACCTGAATGTCCTCTCTCACCACATCCATAAACCTTATCTTAGGCCTTCCTCTTTTCCTCTTACCTAGCAGCTTCATCCTTAGCATCCTTTTCCCAATATAGCCAGCATCCCTCCTCAGCACATGTCCAAATCAACGTAATCTTGCCTCTCTGGCTCTGTCTCCAAACCTTCCAACTGGGGCTGACCCTCTAATATACTTATTCCTAACCCTGTCCATCCTCACCACGCCCGGTGCAAATCTTAACATCTTCAGCTCTGCCACGTCAAGCTCTGACTCCTGCCTTTTAGTCAGTGCTACTGTCTCCAACCCAAATAACATAGCTGGACTCACTACCCTCTTGCAGACCTTCCCTTTCACTCTTACTGGTACTCATCTGTCACAAATCACTCCTGACACTCTTCTCCACCCACTCCATCCTGCCTGTACTCTCTTCAAATGGGTTATGCATGTTCTGAAATACATTTATAGCATTTAACGCATTTTCCCAACCAATGGTTGCATAAACAAAATCACTAGTAAGAAAATAATTTCAATCTTATTTTTTTTTTCTTTCAATGGAGACATAAGTTGAAACAAAGGCTTAATGTTCAAAGATGACAAAACAGTAACACAATAAACTAACAAACCAGTTTTTGTCTGGATACAAAGGCCTTTTCTTAGAACTTTCTACCTCTGTAGTCTCCCAAAAAAAGACTGCCTATGCATCCCTCTGGTGTTAGACTGGGATGAAAGTAGAGGTTCAAATTTCTACAGTCATGTATTTCAAATGACTTCTGACATACATATACATAGGTGCCTCCGCATTCTTCAACCAGAACTGTCAAAGGCAGGTACCTGCATACATTTCTGAAGTGTGATTGTGAGGAAAGTGAAAAAATAACAAATAAAGTAAAGTATTGTACTTTGTTGCTCCTAGACAGTACACTTGCCCCTGCACAAACTATATAATTTGTCTTTGTATACCTCTGAAATCTGTAAGAGAAATAAAAGAAACAATGACCACAGTATCCACAGTCCAAACACAAATTATAATGACCTCATGTTCACACATTTAAGGTTTGACTATGATGACAATTAAAGAAGTAATAAACACCCCACCACACACACACACACACACACACACACACACACACACACACACACACACACACACACACACACACACATACATAAACACATATCTGAGCAGGGCTGGTTTTAGAATGGATGCAGCTGAAAGCATAGGAATTATCAGCCTCATCCTAACAGAGTCATATCACACTCCTGTTCAGGTTAAAGAGCAAAATCAGAAAATTAATACATTTTGTCTCCTAATTTTCCTCAACAAGCAACAACTTTTGTGGAGCCCTCACAGTCAAACAGATTAAGGGAGCCCCATGTATCCAGATATACAGTGTGGGGAGTGGGGCCCACAGATTCTTAGAAGATCTAAATGTCTGAATGTTATGTGATATATTTTATTGATTACTTTTGAAAGATAATTACTTGTTAGCAACATTTTTTACTGATACGAAGAAGAATAATGTCTGTGTTCTGGCATTATTGGGTGTGTGAACAGATAAAAATCACTGATGTTTTTTACTTACACACACACACACACACACACACACACACACACACACACACACACACACACAAACACGCACATAAGCATAAGCCATAGCAATACCAGTTTTGTACTTATTTCAGCAAATATCAACATGTTGTGCAACACTGGTACTTGTAAAACATGATCAGTGACTGTCATAACACTGGTAAAGACACAGTATGATCAGTGACTGCAATAACATTGGTACTGGTACAACATAATCAGTGACTGCCATAACACTGGTACTCATATCACATGATCAGTGACTGCCATAACACTGGTACTGGAACAGCATGATCAGTGAATGCACAAACACTGGTCCTGGCACAGCATGATCAGTGACTGCCATAACACTATTACTGGTACAATGTGATCAGTGACTGCCATAACAATGGTACTGGCACAGCATGATCAGTGACAGCCAGAATACTCATACCGGAACATCATGATCAGGGACTGCCATAACAATGGTATTGGCACAGCATGATAAGTGACTACCGTAACACTGGTACAGGTACAGCATGAGCAGTGACTGCCATAACACCGGTACTGGTACAACATGATAAGTGACTGTGATAACATTGGTACTGGCACAGCATGATCAGTGACTGCCATAACACTGGTACTGGCACAGCATGAACAGTGACTGCCTTAACACTGGTACTGGCACAGCATGAACAGTGACTGCCATAACACTGGTACTGGCACAGCATGATCAGTGACTGCCATAGCAGCAGTACTGGTACAAAATGATCAGTGACTGCCATAACACTGGTAATGGCACAGCATGATCAGTGGCTGCCAAAACACTGGTACTGGCACAGCATAATCAGTGACTGCCATAACACTGGTACTGGTACAACATGATCAGTGACTGACATAATGTACTGGCACAGCATGACCAGTGACTGGCATAACACTGGTACTGGCACAGCATGATCAGTGGCTGCCAAAACACTGGTACTGGCACAGCATAATCAGTGACTGCCATAACACTGGTACTGGTACAACATGATCAGTGACTGCATAACACTGGTACAGGTAAAAATTATCAGTGACTGCAATAACACTGGTACTGGTACAACATGATCACTGACTGCCATAAAACTGGTACTGACAGAGCAAGATCAGTGACTTCCATAACACTGGTATTGGTATAACATGATTAGTGACTGCCATAACACTGGTACTGGCACAGCATAATCAGTGACAGCCATAACACTGGTACTGGCACAGCATGACCAGTGACTGGCATAACACTGGTACTGGCACAGCATGATCAGTGACTGCCATAACACTGGAATTGGCACAGCATGATCGGTGAATGCATAACACTGGTACAGGTAAAAATTATCAGTGACTGCAATAACACTGGTACTGGTACAACATGATCACTGACTGCCATAAAACTGGTACTGACAGAGCAAGATCAGTGACTTCCATAACACTGGTATTGGTATAACATGATCAGTGACTGCCATAAAACTGGTACTGGTACAGCATAATCAGTGACAGCCATAACACTGGTACTGGCACAGCATGATTAGTGACTGCCATAACACTGGTACAGGCACAGCATGATCACTGGCTGCCAAAACAATGGTACTGGCACAGTATGATGAGTGACTGCCATACCACTGGTACTGGTAATACATGAGCAGTGACTGCCATAACACTGGTATTGGCATAGTATGATCAGTGACTGCCATAACACTGGTATTGGTACAATATGATCAATGACTGCCATAACACTGGCACTGGCACAGAATGATTAGTGCCTGCCATAACACTGGTACTGGCACGGCATGATCAGTGACTGCCATAACATTGGTACTGGTACAACAAGATCACTGACGTCCATAACACTGGTACTGGTACAGCATAATCAGTGACTGTCATAACACTGGTACTAGAACAGTATGATTAGTGACTGAGGTAAAACTAGTACTGGCACAGCATAATCAGTGACTGCCGTAACACTTGTAGAGCATGATCACTGACTGCCATAACACTGGTACAGGTAAGAACATGGTCAGTGACTGCCATAACACTGGTATAGGTACAACATGAACAGTGACTGCCATAGCACTGGCACTAGCACAGAATGATTAGTGCCTGCCATAACACTGGTACTGGCACAGCATAATCATTTTCTGCCATAACACTGGTACTGGTACAACGTGATTAGTGACTTCCATAACACTGGTACTGGTACAACATGATCAGTGACTGCCATAACATTGGCACTGGAACAACATGATTAATGGCTGCTATAACACTGGTACTGGCACAGCATGATCAGTGACTGCAATAAAACTAATACTGGCACAGCATGATCAGTGACTGCCTTAAAGCTGGTAGGGAATGATCACTGACTGCCATAACACTGGTACTGGTAAAGCATGACCAGTGACTGCCATAACACTGGTACTGGTACAACATGATCAGTGACTGCCATAACACTGGTATTGAATCAGCATGATTAGTGAGTGCCATAACACTGGTATAGGTACAACATGATGAAGGACTGCCATAACACTGGTACAGGTAAAACATGATAAGTGACTGCCACAACACTGGCACTGGTACATCATGATCAGTGACTGCCATAACACTGACACTGCTACAGCATGAACAGTGACTGCCATAACACTGGTACTGGTGCAACATGATCATTGACTGCCATAACACTGGTACTACCACAGCGTGATCAGTGACTGCCAAAACAGTGGTACTGGCGCAGCATGATCTGTGACTGCCATAACACTGCTACTGTAACAGCATGATCAGTGACTTCCACAACACTGGTACTGTTACAACATAATCAGTCACTGCCATAACACTGGTAGTGGCACGGCATGATAAGTGAATGCGATAACACTGGTACTGGCACAGAATGATCAGTGAATGCCATAACACCAGTAATGGCATAGCATGATCACTGACTTCCATAACACTGGTACTGGTAAAGCATGATCACTGACTGCCATAACACTGGTACTGATACAGCATGATCACTGACTACCATAACCCTAGTACTGGTGCAACATGATCAGTGACTGCCATAACACTGATACTGGCAAAGCATGATCAGTGACTGCCATAACACTGGTACTGACACAGCATGATTAGTGACTGCCATAGCACTGGTACTGGCACAACACGATCAGTGACTGCCATAACACTGGCACTGGTACAACATGATCAGTGACTGCAACAACATTGGTACTGGTACAATATGATCAATGCCTGGCATAACACTGGTACTGGCACAGCATTATCAGTGACTGTAATAACACTGGTACTGGCACAGCATGATCAGTGTCTGCCATAACACTTATACTGGCACAGCATGATCAATGACTGCCATAATACTGGTACTGGTACAATATGATCAGTGATGGCCATAACACTGGTACTGACACAGCATGATCAGTGACTGTCATAACACTGGTACTGGCAAAGCATGATCAGTGACTACCATAGCACTGGTATTGGTACAACATGATCAGTAACTGACATAGCATTGGCACTAGCACAGCAAGATCAGTGCCTGCTATGACACTGATACTGGCACAGCATGATCAGTGTCTGCCATAACACTAGTACTGGCACAGCAAGATCAAGACTGCCATAACAGTGGTACTTGTACAGCATGATCAGTGACTGACATAACACTAGTACTGGCACATCATGATCAGTAACTGCCATAACACTGGTAGAGCATAATCAGTAACTGCCATAACACTTGTACTGTACAGCATGATAAGTGACTGGCATAACACTGGTACTGGTACAACATGATCAGTGACTATCATAACACTGGTACTGGTAAAGCATGGTCAATGACTGCCATAACACTGGTACTGGCACAGATTGATCAGTGACTGCCATAACACTGGTACTGGCACAGCATGAAAAGTGACTGCCATTACACTAGTACTGGTACAGTATGATCAGTGACTGTCATTAACCTGGTACTGGTACAACATGGTTAGTGACTGCCATAACACTGGTACTGGCACAGCATGATCAGTGACTGCCATAACACTGGTACCGGTACAACATGATCAGTGACTGATATAACGCTGGTACAGGTAAAAAATGATCAGTGACTGCAATAAATCCAGTACTGGTACAACATTATCACTGACTGCCATGACACTGGTTCTGGTACAGCATGATCAGTGACTGGCATAACACTGGTACTGGTATAACATGATCAGTGAATGCCATAACACTGGTACTGGTAAAGCATGATCACTGACTGCCATATCAATTGTACTGTTTCAGCATGATCACTGACTGCCATAACACTGGTACTAGCACAACATGAGCATTTACTGCCATAACACTGGTACTGGTACAGCTTGATCACAGTCTGCCATAACCCTGGTACTGGCACAGCATGATCTGTGACTGCCATAGCACTGGAATTGCACAGCATGATCAGTGACTGCCATAACACTGGTACTGGTACAACATGATCATTGAGTGCCATAACACTGGTACTGGCACAGCTTGATCATTGACTGCCATAACACTGGTACTGATACAACAAGATCAGTAACTGCCATAACACTGGTACTGGCATAGCATGTTCAGTCACTGCCATAACACTGGTACTGGCACAGCATGATCAGTGACTGCCATCCATAAAACTGGTACTGGTACAGCATGACAACTGACTGTCATAACACTGGTACTGGCAAAGCATGATCAGTGACTGTCATAACAATGGTACTGGCACAGCATGAACAGTGACTGCAATAACACTGGTACTGGCTCAGCATGATCCGTGATTGCCATAGCACTGGTACTGGTACAAAATGATCAGTGATTGCCATAACACTGGTACTGGCACAGCATGAACAGTGGATGCCATAACACTGGTACTGTTAATACATGATCAATGACTGCCATAACACTGGTACTGGCGCAGCATGATCAGTGGATGCCATAACACTGGTACTGGCAGAGCATGATTAGTGACTGCTGTAACACTGGTATTGAATCAGCATGATTAGTGACTACCATAACACTGGTATAGATACAACATGATGAGTGACTGCCATAACACTGGCACAGGTAAAATATGATAAGTGACTGCCATAACACTGGCACTGGTACACCATAATCAGTGACTGCCATAACAGTGACACTGGCACAGCATGAACAGTGACCAGCATAACACTGGTACTGGTGCAACATGATCAGTGACAGCCATAACACTGGTACTGCCGCAGTGTGATCAGTGACTGCCAAAACAGTGGTACTGGCACAGCATGATCAGTGACTGCCATAAGACTGGTACTATCACAGCATGATCAGTGACTTCCACAACACTGGTACTCATACAACATAATCAGTCAATGCCATAACACTGGGACTGGCACAGCATAATCAGTGACTGCCATAACACTGGTACAGGTAAAAAATGATCAGTAACTGCAATAAATCTGGTACTGGTACAACATTATCACTGACTGCCATAACACTGGTTCTGATACAGCATGATCAATGGCTGGCAAAACACTGACACTGGTATAACATGATCAGTGACTGCCATAACACTGGTACTGGCACAGCGTGATCAGTGACTGTCATAACACTGGTACAGGCACAGCATGATCAGTGACTGCCATAAGAATGGTACTGGCACAGCATGACGAGTGACTGCCATACCACTGGTAGTGGTAATGCATGATCTGTGACTGCCATAGCATTGGTATTGGTACAAAATGATCAGTGACTGCCATAACATGTGTACTGGCACAGCATGATCAGTGACTGCGATTACACTGGTACTGGCACAGCATGATCAGTGACTGGTATAACACTGGTACTGGCACACCGTGATGAGTGACTGCCATAACACTGGTACTGGTACAATATGAACAGTGACTGCCATAACGCTGGTACTGGCACAGCATGACCAGTGACTGCCATAACACTGGTAATGGCACAGCATGATCAGTGACTGGTATAACACTGGTACTGGCACACCATGATCAGTGACTGCCAGAACATTGATATTGGTACAACATGATCAGTGACTGCCAGAACACTGGCACTGGCACAGAATGATTAGTGCTAGCCATAACATTGGTACTTTAACAGCATGATTAGTGACTGCAATAAAACTAGTACTGGCCCAGCATGATCAGCGACGGCCATAACACTGATAGAGCATGATCACTGACTGCCATAACACTGGTACATGTAAAGCATGACCAGTGACTGCCATACCACTGGTACTGGTACAACATGATCAGAGGCTGCCATAACACTGGTACAGGTACAGCATGATCAGTGAATGCCATAACACTGGTACTGGAACAACATGATCAGTGACTGCCATATCACTGGTACAGGTACAGCATGGTCAGTGAGTGCCATAACACTGGTATTGGTACAACATGATCAGTGACTTCCATAACACTGATACTACTACAACATGATCAGTGACTGCCATAACATTTGTACTGGAACAACATGATCAGTGATTGCCATAACACTGTTACTGGTACAGCATGGTCAGTGAGTGCCATAACACTGGTACTGGCACAGCATGATCATTGACTGCAATAACACTAGTACTGGCACAGCCTAATCAGTGACGGCAATAAAACTGGTAGAGCATGATCAGTTACTGCCATAACACTGGTACTGGTACAGCATGACCAGTGACTGCCATACCACTGGCATTGAATCAGCATGATTACTGACTGCCATAACACTGGTATATGAACAACATGATCAGTGTCTGCCATTACACTGGTACATGTAAAACATGATAAGTGACTGCCATAATACTGGCACTGGTACAACATGATCAATGACTGCTATAACACTGGTACTGGCACAGCATGATAAGTGGCTGCCATAACACTGGTATTGGCACAGCATGTTCAGTGACTGCCATAACACTGGCACTGGTACAACATAATCAGTGACTGCCATAACACCGTTACTCGTACAACATGATCAGTCACTGCCATAACACTGGTACTGGCACAGCATGAACAGTGACTGCCATAACACTGGTACTGGGAGAACATAATCAGTGACTGCCATAACACTGGTACAGGTACAGCATAGTCAGTGACTGCCATAACACTGGTTTTGGTACAACATGATCAGTGACTGCCATAACACTGGCACTGGCACAGAATGATTAGTGCCTGCCATAACACTGGTACTGGCACAGCATGATTAGTGTCTGCCATTTCACTTGTACTGGTACAACATCATCAGTGACTTCCATAACACTGATACTGGTACAACATGGTCAGTGACTCCCATAACACTGGTACTGGAACAACATGATCAGTGACCGCCATAACACTGGTACTGGCACAGCATGATCAGTGACTGCCATAACACCGGTACTGGGAGAACATTATCAGTGACTGCCATAACACTGGTACAGGTACAGCATAGTCAGTGACTGCCATAACACTGGTTTTGGTACAACATGATCAGTGACTGCCATACCACTGGCACTGGCACAGAATGATTAGTGCCTGCCATAACACTGGTACTGGCACAGCATGATTTGTGTCTGCCATATCACTGGTACTGGTACAACATCATCAGTGACTTCCATAACACTGATACTGGTACAACATGGTCAGTGACTCCCATAACACTAGTACTGGCACAGCATGATCAATGACTGCCATAACACTGGTACTGGAACAGCATGACCAGTGACTGACATTACACTGGTATAGGTACAACATGATCAATGACTGCCATAACATTGGTACAGATAAAACATGATAAGTGACTGCCATAACTCTGGCACTGGTACAACATGATCAGTGACTGCAATAACACTGGCACTGGCAGTGCATGATCAGTGACTGTCATAACACTAGTACTGGGGCAACATGATCAGTTACTGCCATGACACTGGTGCTGGCGCAGAGTGATCACTGACTGCCAAAACAGTGGCACTGGCACAGCATGATCAGTGACTGCAATAACACTGGTACTGTCCCAGAATGATCAGTGACTGCCATAACACTGGTACTGGTACACCATGATCAGAGGCTGCCAAAACACTGGTAGTGGCACGGCATGATAAGTGACTGTGATAACACTGCTACTGGCACAGCATGATCAGTGAATGCCATAGCACTGGTAATGACATAGCATGATCAGTGACTTCCATAACACTGGTACCGGTAAAGCATGATCACTGACTGCCATAACACTGGTACTGATACACCATGATCAGCGACTGCCATAACACTGGTACTGGTGCAACATGATCAGTGACTGCCATAACACTGGTATTGGCACAGCATGATCAGTGACTGCAATACCACTGGTAATGACACGGTATGATTAGTGACTGCCATAACACTGGTACTGGCACAGCATGATCTGTGGCTGGCAAAACACTGGTAGTGGCACAGCATGATAAGTGACTGTGAAAACACTGTTACTGGCACAGCATGATCAGTGAATGCCATAACACTGGTAATGGCATAGCATGATCAGTGACTTCCATAACACTTGTACTTGTAAAGCATGATCACTGACTGCCATAACACTGGTACTGATACAGCATGATCAGCGACTGCCATAACACTGGTACTGGTGCAACATGATCAGTGACTGCCATAACACTGGTACTGGCACAGCATGATCAGTGACTGCCATAACACTGGTACTGGCATAGCATGATCAGTAACTGCCAAAACACTGGTACTGGTACAGCATGAACACTGACTGCCATAACACTGGTACTGATACAGCATGATCAGTTACAGCCATAACACCAGTACTGGTACAACATGATAATTGACTGCGATAACACTGGTACTGGCAGAGAATGATCAGTGACTGCCATAGCACTGGTACTTGTACAACATGATTAGTGACTGCCATAACAATAGTACTTTCACAGCATGAACAGTGACTGCCATAACACTGGTACTGGCACAGCATGAACAGTGACTGCCATAACACTGGTACTGGCACAACATGATCAGTGATTGCCATAGCACTGGTACTTGTACAGCATGATCAATGACTGCCATAACCCTGGTAGTGGTACAACATAATCAGTGACTGTCATAACACTGGTACTCATACGACATGATCAGTCACTGCCATAATACTGGTACTGGCACAGCATGATCAGTGTCTGCCATAACACTGGTCCTGGCACAGCATGATCATTGACAGCCATAACACTGGTAGTGGTCAACATGATCAGTGATGGCCATAACATTGGTACTGGTACAATATGATCAGTGACTGCCATGACACATTCAGTACTAAGCTAAGGTGAAATGCCATGTAAATACAAGATCTCAACAGCCAACGAAAAAAGGAGAATATTTTCTAAGGTCAAAAGATAGCCAGAAATGGCAAAATAGGTTTACTATGACACTCAGGGCCATTGTTAGAATTTGGGGACCCCCATCAGATGTCAAGTTGTGGGTCCCCTAGGCACTTCCAGACTACATATCACCTTGTCACTGATAACCCTTCTAAGCAGCGTTTTAGTTCATGCAGCAAACTTTTAAAAGTAGTAATCACAGACTGACCTGTAGCTGCAGTGCTCTTAATTACAACAGGCATGTGTACCACACTATGATGGCCCATCTCACAAATGGGCATTTAAAGTTAATGACGTTTAGTTGCACCAACAATACATTGCAGCAACTCTATATACAGGTCTGGACTTTGTGAAATGGTGCCTTAGGCCTACTGTTTCAACCAAACCCCCAACATACATACATAAATACACGCAAACACACACGCACACACACACACACACACACACACACACACACACACACGCACACACACACATACACACACACACACACACAATTTTCCTTCCTTTTCTCACATTTTGCTTTACTGTTCAGCTTTTTCGAGAAGCCATAACTTCCTATATGCTCTGATATGCATTTTAAAGTTTTTTTTTTTCTTTTACACAGCCTTTTCATCCAGTGATGGCTTGAATAGAATTTTTGATTAAGGAAAGAAATTGTGCTGCTGTTCGGCTTTAGTTTTCCTTGCATCATTTCAGCACACCTTTCCTGACCAAGTAAGCACAGTAATAACCATTTAGGAAATAACTCAGTTAAGCCTGAGCCCCCAGAAGCACTGGGTTATGCATGTTCTTCTTTTTCTTTCGGCTGCTCCCATTAGGGGTCGCCACAGCAGATCAACTGTTTCCATTTCTTCCTGTCCTCTGCATCTTGCTCTGTCACACCAACCACCTGCATGTCCTCTCTCACCACATCCATAAACCTTATCTTAGGCCTTCCTCTTTTCCTGTTACCTGGCAGCTTCATGCTTAGCATCTTTTTCCCAGTATACTCTGCATCCCTCCTCAGCACATGTCCAAATCAACATAATCTTGCCTCTCTGGCTTTGTCTCCAAACCTTCCAACCTGGGCTGACCCTCTAATATACTTATTCCTAATCCTGTCCATCCTCACCACACCCAGTGCAAATCTTGACATCTTCAGCTCTGCCACGTCAAGCCCTGACTCCTGCCTTTTTGTCACTGCCACTGTCTCCAACCCATATAACATAGCTGGTCTCATTACCCTCTTGTAGACCTTCCTTTTCACTCTTACTGGTACTCGTCTGTCACAAATGCATGTTCTGAAATACATTTATAGCATTTAACGCATTTTCCCAACCAATGGTTGCATAAACAAAATCACTAGTAAGAAAATAATTTCAATCTTATTTTTTTTTCTTTCATTGAAGACATAAGTTGAAACAAAGGCTTAATGTTCAAAGATGACAAAACAGTAACTCACAATAAACTAACAAGCCAGTTTTTGTCTGGATACAAAGGCCTTTTCTTAGAACTTCCTACCTCTGTAGTCTCCCAAAAAAAAGACTGCCTATGCATCCCTCTGGTGTTAGACTGGGATGAAAGTAGAGGTTCAAATTTCTACAGTCATGTATTTCAAATGACTTCTGACATACATATACATAGGTGCCTCTGCATTCTTCAACCAGAACTGTCAAAGGCAGGTACCTGCATACATTTCTGAAGTGTGATTGTGAGGAAAGTGAAAAAATAACAAATAAAGTAAAGTATTGTACTTTGTTGCTCCTAGACAGTACACTTGCCCCTGCCCAAACTATAGAATTTGTCTTTGTATACCTCCGAAGTCTGTAAGAGAAATAAAAGAAACAATGACCACAGTATCCTCAGTCCAAACACAAATTATAATGACCTCATGTTCACACATTTAAGGTTTGACTATGATGACAATTAAAGAACTAATAAACACCCCACCATACACACACACACACACACACACACACACACACACACACACACACACGCGCATGCATACATAAACACATATCTGAGCAGGGCTGGTTTTAGAATGGATGCAGCTGAGAGCATAGGCCATTATCAGCCTCATCCTAACAGAGTCATATCACGCTCCTGTTCAGGTTAAGGAGCAAAATCAGAAAATTAATACATTTTGTCTCCTAATTTTCCTTAACCAGCAACAACTTTTGTGGGGCCCTCACAGTCAAACAGATTAAGGGAGCCCCATGTATCCAGATATACAGTGTGGGGAGTGGGCCCCACAGATTCTTAGAAGACCTAAATGTCTGAATGTTATGTGATATATTTTATTGATTACTTTTGAAATATAATTACTTGTTAGCAACATTTTTTACTGATACGAAGAAGAATAATGTCTGTGTTCTGGCATTATTGGGTGTGTGAACAGATAAAAATTACTGATGTTTTTTTACACACACACACACACACACACACACACACACACACACACACACACACACACACACACACACACATAAGCATAAGCCATAGCAATACCAGTTTTGTACTTATTTCAGCAAATACCAACATGTTGTGCAACACTGGTACTTGTAAAACATGATCAGTGACTGCAATAACACTGGTACTGGTACAACATAATCAGTGACTGCCATAACACTGGTACTCATACATGATCAGTGACTGCCATAACACTGGTACTGGAACAGCATGATCAGTGAATGCCCAAACACTGGTCCTGGCACAGCATGATCAGTCACTGCCATAACACTGGTACTGGTACAATGTGATCAGTGACTGCCACAACAATGGTACTGGCACAGCATGATCAGTGACAGCCAGAACACTCGTACTGGAACATCATGATCAGGGACTGCCATAACAATGGTATTGGCAAAGCATGATCAGTGACTGCCATAACATTGGTACAGGTACAGCATGATCAGTGACTGCCATAACACTGGTACTGGTACAACATGATCAGTGAATGTCATAACACTGGTACTGGTGCAGCATGATAAGTGACTGCCATAATACTGGTACTGGCATAGCATGATCAGTGACTGCCAAAACCCTGGTACTGGTACAGCATGATCACTGACTGCCATAACACTGCTACTGATACAGCATGATCAGTTACTGCCATAACACCGGTACTGGTACAACATGATAAGTGACTGCGATAACACTGGTACTGGCACAGCATGATCAGTAACTGTCATAACACTGGTACTGGCACAGCATGATCAGTGACTGCCATAACACTGGTATTGGTACAATATGATCAATGACTGCCATAACACTGGCACTAGCACAGAATGATTAGGGCCTTCCATAACACTGGCACTGGCACAGCATGATCAGTGACTGCCATAACATTGGTGCTGGTACAACAAGATCACTGATGTCCATAACACTGGTACTGGTACAACATAATGAGTGACTTTCATAACACTGGTACTGGAACAGTATGATTAGTGACTGCGGTAAAACTTGTACTGGCACAGCATGATCAGTGACTGCCGTAACACTGGTAGAGCATGATCACTGACTGCCATAACACTGGTACAGGTAAGAGCATGGTCAGTGACTGCCATAACACTGATATAGGTACAAAATGAACAGTGACTGCCATAGCACTGACACTGGCTCAGAATGATTAGTGCCTGCCATAACACTGGTACTGGCAAAGCATAATCAGTTTCTGCCAGAACACTGGTACTAGTACAACGTCATCAGTGACTTCCATAACACTGGTACTGGTACAACATGATCAGTGACTGCCATAACACTAGCACTAGAACAACATGATCAGTGACTGCCATAACACTGGTACTGGCACAGCATGATCAGTGACTGCAATAAAACTAATAATGGCACAGCATGATCAGTGACTGCCATAGAGCTGGTAGGGAATGATCAGTGACAGCCATAACACTGGTACTGGTAAAGCATGACCAGTGACTGCCATAACAGTGGTACTGGTACAACATGATCAGTGACTGCCATAACACTGGTATTTAATCAGCATGATTAGTGAGTGCCATAACACTGGTATAGGTACAACTTGATTAGTGACTGCCATAACACTGGTACAGGTAAAACATGATAAGTGACTGCCATAACACTGGCACTGGTACACCATGATCAGTGACTGCCATAACACTGACACTAGCACAGCATGAACAGTGACTGCCATAGAGCTGGTAGGGAATGATCACTGACTGCCATAACACTGGTACTGGTAAAGCATGACCAGGGACTGCCATAACACTGGTACTGGTACAACATGATCAGTGACTGCCATAACACTGGTATTGAATCAGCATGATTAGTGAGTGCCATAACACTGGTATAGGTACAACATGATTAGTGACTGCCATAACACTGGTACAGGTAAAACATGATAAGTGACTGCCATAACACTGGCACTGGTACACCATGATCAGTGACTGCCATAACACTGACACTGGCACAGCATGAAAAGTGACTGCCATAACACTGGTACTGGTGCAACATGATCAGTGACTACCATAACACTGGTACTGCCACAGCGTGATCAGTGACTGCCAAAACAGTGGTAATGGCTCAGCATGATCAGTGACTGCCATAACACTGGTAATGTCACAGCATGATCAGTGACTTCCACAACACTGGTACTGTTACAGCATAATCAGTCACTGCCATAACACTGGTAGTGGCACGGCATGATAAGTGAATGCGATAACACTGGTACTGGCACAGAATGATCAGTGAATGCCATAACACCAGTAATGGCAAAGCATGATCAGTGACTTCCATAACACTGGTACTGGTCAAGCATGATATGATCACTGACTGCCATAACACTGGTACTGATACAGCATGATCACTGACTGCCATAACCCTAGTACTGGTGTAACATGATCAGTGACTGCCATAACACTGATACTAGCAAAGCATGATCAGTGACTGCCATAACACTGGTACTGACACAGCATGATTAGTGACTGCCATAACACTGGTACTGGCACAGCATGATCAGTGACTGCCATAACATTGGCACTGGTACAACATGATCAGTGACTGCAACAACATTGGTACTGGTACAATATGATCAATGCCTGCCATAACACTGGTACTGGCCCAGCATGATCAGTGACTGTAATGACACTGGCACTGGCACAGCATGATCAGTGACTGCCATAACACTGGTACTGGCACAGCATGATCAATGACTGCCATAATACTGGTACTGGTACAATATTATCAGTGATGGCCATAACACTGGTACTGGCACAGCATGATCAGTGACTGCCATAACACTGGTATTGGCAAAGCATGATCAGTGACTACCATAACACTGGTATTGGTACAACATGATCAGTAACTGACATAGCATTGGCACTAGCACAGCAAGATTAGTGCCTGCTATGACACGGATGCTGGCACAGCATGATCAGTGTCTGCCATAACACTGGTACTGGCACAACATGATCAAGACTGCCATAACAGTGGTACTTGTACAGCATGATCAGTGACTGCCATAACACTGGAACTGCAACAGCATGATCAGTGACTGCCATAACCCTGGTAGTGGTACAACATAATCAGTGACTGCCATAACACTGGTACTCGTACGACATGATCAGTCACTGCCATAATACTGGTACTGGCACAGCATGATCAGTGTCTGCCATAACACTGGTCCTGGCACAGCATGATCA
Source organism: Protopterus annectens (assembly GCF_019279795.1). Lineage (NCBI taxonomy): Eukaryota > Metazoa > Chordata > Ceratodontiformes > Protopteridae > Protopterus > Protopterus annectens. Next base: position 1,428,439,576 of record NC_056732.1, on the reverse strand, counting down.
TTGACAGCCATAACACTGGTAGTGGTCAATATGATCAGTGACGGCCATAACATTGGTACTGGTACAATATGATCAGTGACTGCATTGACACATTCAGTACTAAGCTAAGGTGAAATGCCATGCAAATACAAGATCCCAACAGCCAACGAAAAAAGGAGAATATTTTCTAAGGTCAAAAGATAGCCAGAAATGGCAAAATAGGTTTACTATGACACTCAGGGCCATTGTTAGAATTTGGGGACCCCCATCAGATGTCAAGTTGTGGGTCCCCTAGGCACTTCCAGACTACATATCACCTTGTCACTGATAACCCTTCTAAGCAGCGTTTTAGTTCATGCAGCAAACTTTTAAGAGTAGTAATCACAGACTGATCTGTAGCTCCAGTGCTCTTAATTACAACAGGCATGTGTACCACACTATGATGGCCCATCTCACAAATGGACATTTAAAGTTAAAGACATTTAGTTGCACCAACAATACATTGCAGCAACTCTATATACAGGTCTGGACTTTGTGAAATGGTGCCTTAGGCCTACTGTTTCAACCAAACCCCCAACATACATACGTAAATACACACAAACACACACACACACACACACACACACACACACACACACACACGCACACGCACGTACACACACACATTTTCCTTCCTTTTCTCACATTTTGCTTTACTGTTCAGCTTTTTCGAGAAGCCATAACTTCCTATATGCTCTGAAATGCATTTTAAAGTTTTTTTTTTTCTTTTTACACAGCCTTTTCATCCAGTGATGGCTTGAATAGAATTTTTGATTAAGGAAAGAAATTGTGCTGCTGTTCGGCTTTAGTTTTCCTTGCATCATTTCAGCACACCTTTCCTGACCAAGTAAGCACAGTAATAACCATTTAGGAAATAACTCAGTTAAGCCTGAGCCCCCAGAAGCACTGGGTTATGCATGTTCTTCTTTTTCTTTCGGCTGCTCCCATTAGGGGTCGCCACAGCAGATCAACTGTTTCCATTTCTTCCTGTCCTCTGCATCTTGCTCTGTCACACCAACCACCTGCATGTCCTCTCTCACCACATCCATAAACCTTATCTTAGGTCTTCCTCTTTTCCTGTTACCTGGCAGCTTCATGCTTAGCATCTTTTTCCCAATATACTCTGCATCCCTCCTCAGCACATGTCCAAATCAACATAATCTTGCCTCTCTGGCTTTGTCTCCAAACCTTCCAACCTGGGCTGACCCTCTAATATACTTATTCCTAATCCTGTCCATCCTCACCACACCCAGTGCAAATCTTGACATCTTCAGCTCTGCCACGTCAAGCTCTGACTCCTGCCTTTTTGTCACTGCCACTGTCTCCAACCCATATAACATAGCTGGTCTCATTACCCTCTTGTAGACCTTCCCTTTCACTCTTACTGGCACTCGTCTGTCGCAAATCACTCCTGACACTCTTCTCCACCCACTACATCCTGCCTGTACTCTCTTTAAATGGGTTATGCATGTTCTGAAAGACATTTATAGCATTTAACGCATTTTCCCAACCAATGGTTGCATAAACAAAATCACTAGTAAGAAAATAATTTCAATCTTATTTTTTTTTCTTTCAATGAAGACATAAGTTGAAACAAAGGCTTAATGTTCAAAGATGACAAAACAGTAACTCACAATAAACTAACAAGCCAGTTTTTGTCTGGGTACAAAGGCCTTTTCTTAGAACTTCCTACCTCTGTAGTCTCCGAAAAAAAGACTGCCTATGCATCCCTCTGGTGTTAGCCTGGGATGAAAGTAGAGGTTCAAATTTCTACAGTCATGTATTTCAAATGACTTCTGACATACATATACATAGGTCCCTCCACATTCTTTAACCAGAACTGTCAAAGGCAGGTACCTGCATACATTTCTGAAGTGTGATGGTGAAGAAAGTGAAAAAATAACAAATAAAGTAAAGTATTGTACTTTGTTGCTTCTAGACAGTACACTTGCCCCTGCCCAAATGATAGAATTTGTCTTTGTATACCTCTGAAGTCTGTAAGAGAAATAAAAGAAACAATGACCACAGTATGCTCAGTCCAAACACAAATTATAATGACCTCATGTTCACACATTTAAGGTTTGACTATGATGACAATTAAAGAAGTAATAAACACCCCACCACACACACACACACACACACACACACACACACACACACACACACACACACACACACACACACACACATACATACACACACACACACACACGCACACACACACACACACACAAATGCATACATAAACACATATCTGAGCAGGGCTGGTTTTAGAATGGATGCAGCTGAGAGCATAGGCCATTATCAGCCTCATCCTAACAGAGTCATATCACACTCCTGTTCAGGTTAAGGAGCAAAATCAGAAAATTAATACATTTTGTCTCCTAATTTTCCTTAACCAGCAACAACTTTTGTGGGGCCCTCACAGTCAAACAGATTAAGGGCGCCCCATGTATCCAGATATACAGTGTGGGGAGTGGGGCCCACAGATTCTTAGAAGATCTAAATGTCTGAATGTTATGTGATATATTTTATTGATTACTTTTGAAATATAATTACTTGTTAGCAACATTATTTACTGATACGAAGAAGAATAATGTCTGTGTTCTGGCATTACTGGGTGTGTGAACAGATAAAAATCACTGATGTTTTTTACACACACACACACACACACACACACACACACACACACACACACACACACACACACACACACGCACATAAGCATAAGCCATAGCAATACCAGTGTTGTACTTATTTCAGCAAATACCAACATGTTGTGCAACACTGGTACTTGTACAGCATGATCAATGACTGCAATAACACTGGTACTGGTACAACATAATCAGTGACTGCCATAACACTGGTACTCATACAACATGATCAGTGACTGCCATAACACTGGTACTGGAACAGCATGATCAGTGAATGCCCAAACACTGGTCCTGGCACAGCATGATCAGTGACTGCCATAACACTGGTACTGGTACAATGTGATCAGTGACTATCATAACAATAGTACTGGCACAGCATGATCAGTGACAGCCAGAACACTCGTACTGGAACATCATGATCAGGGACTGCCATAACAATGGTATTGGCAAAGCATGATCAGTGACTGCCATAACATTGGTACAGGTACAGCATGACCAGTGACTGCCATAACACTGGTACTGGTACAACATGATCAGTGAATGTCATAACACTGGTACTGGTGCAGCATGATAAGTGACTGCCATAATACTGGTACTGGTACAGCATGATCACTGAATGCCATAACACTGCTACTGATACAGCATGATCAGTTACTGCCATAACACCAGTACTGGCACAACATGATAAGTGATTGCGATAACACTGGTACTGGCACAGCATGATCAGTAACTGTCATAACACTGGTACTGGCACAGCATGGTCAGTGACTGCCATAACACTGGTATTGGTACAATATGATCAATGACTGCCATAACACTGGCACTGGCACAGAATGATTAGGGCCTTCCATAACACTGGTACTGGCACAGCATGATCAGTGACTGCCATAACATTGGTGCTGGTACAACAAGATCACTGACGTCCATAACACTGGTACTGGTACAACATAATCAGTGACTTTCATAACACTGGTACTGGAACAGTATGATTAGTGACTGCGGTAAAACTAGTACTGGCATAGCATGATCAGTGACTGCCGTAACAATGGTAGAGCATGATCACTGACTGCCATAACACTGGTACAGGTAAGAGCATGGTCAGTGACTGCCATAACACTGGTATAGGTACAAAATGAACAGTGACTGCCATAGCACTGACACTGGCTCAGAATGATTAGTGCTTGCCATAACACTGGTACTGGCAAAGCGTAATCAGTTTCTGCCAGAACACTGGTACTGGTACAACGTGATCAGTGACTTCCATAACACTGGTACTGGTACAACATGATCAGTGACTGCCATAACACTGGCACTAGAACGACATGATCAGTGACTGCCATAACACTGGTACTGGCACAGCATGATCAGTGACTGCAATAAAACTAATACTGGCACAGCATGATCAGTGACTGCCATAGAGCTGGTAGGGAATGATCACTGACTGCCATAACACTGGTACTGGTAAAGCATGACCAGTGACTGCCATAACATTGGTACTGGTACAACATGATGAGTGACTGCCATAACACTGGTATTGAATCAGCATGATTAGTGAGTGCCATAACACTGGTATAGGTACAACATGATTAGTGACTGCCATAACACTGGTACAGGTAAAACATGATAAGTGACTGCCATAACACTGGCACTGGTACACCATGATCAGTGACTGCCATAACACTGACACTGGCACAGCATGAACAGTGACTGCCATAACACTGGTACCGGTGCAACATGATCAGCGACTGCCATAAAACTGGTACTGCCGCAGCGTGATCAGTGACTGCCAAAACAGTGGTAATGGCTCAGCATGATCAGTGACTGCCATAACACTGGTACTGTCACAGCATGATCAGTTACTTCCACAACAGTGGTACTGTTACAGCATAATCAATCACTGCCATAACACTGGGAGTGGCACGGCATGATAAGTGAATGCGATAACACTGGTACTGGCACAGAATGATCAGTGAATGCCATAACACCAGTAATGGCATAGCATGATCAGTGACTTCCATAATACTGGTACTGGTCAAGCATGATATGATCACTGACTGCCATAACACTGGTACTGATACAGCATGATCACTGACTGCCATAACCCTAGTACTGGTGCAACATGATCAGTGACTGCCATAACACTGATACTAGCAAAGCATGATCAGTGACTGCCATAACACTGGTACTGACACAGCATGATTAGTGACTGCCATAACACTGGTACTGGCACAGCATGATCAGTGACTGCCATAACATTGGCACTGGTACAACATGATCAGTGACTGCAATAACATTGGTACTGGTACAATATGATCAATGCCTGCCATAACACTGGTACTGGCACAGCATGATCAGTGACTGTAATGACACTGGCACAGCATGATCAGTGACTGCCATAACACTGGTACTGGCACAGCATGATCAATGACTGCCATAATACTGGTACTGGTACAATATGATCAGTGATGGCCATAACATTGGTACTGGCACAGCATGATCAATGACTGCCATAACACTGGTATTGGCAAAGCATGATCAGTGACTACCATAACACTGGTATTGGTACAACATGATCAGTAACTGACATAGCATTGGCACTAGCACAGCAAGATTAGTGCCTGCTATGACACGGATACTGGCACAGCATGATCAGTGTCTGCCATAACACTGGTACTGGCACAACATGATCAAGACTGCCATAACAGTGGTACTTGTACAGCATGATCAGTGACTGATATAACACTAGTACTGGCAAAGCATGATCAGTAACTGCCATAACATTGGTAGAGCATAATCAGTAACTGCCATAACACTTGTACTGTACAGCATGATCAGTGACTGGCATAACACTGGTACTGGTACAACATGATCAGTGACTATCATAACACTGGTACTGGTACAGCATGGTCATTGACTGCCATAACACTGGTACTGGCACAGATTGATCAGTGACTGCCATAACACTGGTACTGGCACAGTATAATAAGTGACTGCCATAACACTAGTACTGGTACAGTATGATCAGTGACTGTCATTATCTTGGTACTGGTACAACATGGTTAGTGACTGCCATAACACTGGTACTGGCACAGTATGATCCGTGACTGCCATAACACTGGTACTGGCACAACATGATCAGTGACTGCCAAAACACTGGTACTGGCACAGCATGATCAGTGGCAGCCATAACACTGGTATTGGCTCAGCATGAGTAGTGACTGCCATAACACTGGTACTAGTACAACATGATCAGTCACTGCCATAACACTGGTATTGGTACAGCATGGTCAGTGACTGCCATAACATTGGTACTGGCAGAGCATGATCAGTGACTGTTATAACACTGGTACTGGCATAGCATGATCAGTGACTGCCATAACACTGGTACATGCACAGCATGATCAGTGAATACCATAACACTGGTACTGGCACTGCATGATCAGTGACTGCCATAACACTTGTACTGGTACAACACAATCAGTGACTGCCATAACGCTGGTACTGGTACATCATGATCAGTAACTGTCTTAACACTGGCACTGGCACAGCCTGATCAGTGACTGCCATAACACTGGTACTGGCACAGCATGATCAGTGACTGCCATAACACTAAATTTGGTGCAGCATGATCAGTGACTGGCATAACACTGGCATTTGCACAGCATGATCATTGACTGCCATAACACTAGTACTGGCACAACATGATCACTGATGGCCATAACACTTGTACTGGCACATCATGATCAGTGACTGCTAGAACACTGGTACTGGCAGAGCATGATAAGTGACTGCAATAACACTGGCACTGGCAAAGCATGATCAGTGACTGCCATAACACTGTTACTGGCAAAGCATGGTCAGTGACTGCCATAGCACTGGTACTGGCACAGCATGATCATTTACTGCCATAACACAGGTACTGGTACAACATGATCAGTGACTGCCATAACACTGGTACTGGTACAGCATGATCAGTGACTGCCATAACACTGGTACTGGCACAGCATGATCAGTGACTGCCATAACACTGGTACCGATGCAACATGATCAGTGACTGCCATAACACCGGCACAGGTAAAAAATGATCAGTTACTGCAATAAATCCGGTACTGATACAACATTATCACTGACTGCCATAACACTGGTTCTGAAACAGTATGATCAGTGACTGGCATAACACTGGTACTGGTATAACATGATCTGTGAATGCCATAACACTGGTACTGGTAAAGCATGATCACTGACTGCCATAACACTGGTACTAGCACAACATGATCATTTACTGCCATAACACTGTTACTGGTATAGCTTGTTCACAGTCTTCCATAACCCTGGTACTGGCACAGCATGATCTGTGACTGCCATAGCACTGGAATTGCACAGCATGATCAGTGACTGCCATAACACTGGTACTGGTACAACATGATCATTGAGTGCCATAACACTGGTACTGGCACAGCTTGATCATTGACTGCCATAACACTGGCACTGATAAAACAAGATCAGTGACGGCCATAATACTGGTTCAGGCATAGCATGTTCAGTGACTGTCATAACACTGGTACTGGCACAGCATGAACAGTGACAGCAATAACACTGGTACTGGTACAACATGATCAGTGACTGCCATAACACTGGTATTTAATCAGCATGATTAGTGAATGCCATAACACTGGTATAGGTACAACATGATTAGTGACTGCCATAACACTGGCACAGGTAAAACATGATAAGTGACTGCCATAACACTGGCACTGGTACACCATGGTCAGTGACTGCCATAACACTGACACTGGCACAGCATGAACAGTGACTGCCATAGAGCTGGTAGGGAATGATCACTGACTGCCATAACACTGGTACTGGTAAAGCATGACCAGTGACTGCCATAACACTGGTACTGGTACAACATGATCAGTGACTGCCATAACACTGGTATTGAATCAGCATGATTAGTGAGTGCCATAACACTGGTATAGGTACATGATTAGTGACTGCCATAACACTGGTACAGGTAAAACATGATAAGTGACTGCCATAACACTGGCACTGGTACATCATGATCAGTGACTGCCATAACACTGACACTGGCACAGCATGAACAGTGACTGCCATAACACTGGTACTGGTGCAACATGATCAGTGACTCCCATAACACTGGTACTGCCACAGCGTGATCAGTGACTGCCAAAACAGTGGTAATGGCTCAGCATGATAGTGACTGCCATAACTCTGGTACTGTCACAGCATGATCAGTGACTTCCACAACACTGGTACTGTTACAGCATAATCAGTCACTGCCATAACACTGGTAGTGGCACGGCATGATAACTGAATGCGATAACACTGTTAATGGCATAGAATGATCAGTGAGTGCCATAACACCAGTAATGGCATAGCATGATCACTGACTTCCATAATACTGGTACTGGTCAAGCATGATATGATCACTGACTGCCATAACACTGGTACTGATACAGCATGATCACTAACTGCCATAACCCTAGTACTGGTGTAACATGATCTGTGACTGCCATAACACTGATACTAGCAAAGCATGATCAGTGACTGCCATAACACTGGTACTGACACAGCATGATAAGTGACTGCCATAACACTGGTACTGGCACAGCATGATCAGTGACTGCCATAACACTGGCACTGGTACAACATGATCAGTGACTGCAACAACATTGGTACTGGTACAATATGATCAATGCCTGCCATAACACTGGTACTGGCACAGCATGATCAGTGACTGCCATAACACTGGTACCGGTACAACATGATCAGTGACTGCCATAACAGTGGTACAGGTAAAAAATGATCAGTTACTGCAATAAATCCGGTACTGATACAACATTATCATTGACTGCCATAACACTGGTTCTGATACAGTATGATCAGTGACTGGCATAACACTGGTACTGGTATAACATGATCAGTGAATGCCATAACACTGGTACTGGTAAAGCATGATCACTGACTGTCATATCAATCGTACTGTTTCAGCATGATCACTGACTGCCATAACACTGGTACTAGCACAACATGATCATTTACTGCCATAACACTGTTACTGGTATAGCTTGATCACAGTCTGCCATAACCCTGGTACTGGCACAGCATGATCTGTGACTGCCATAGCACTGGAATTGCACAGCATGATCAGTGACTGCTAAAACACTGGTACTGGTACAACATGATCATTGAGTGCCATAACACTAGTACTGGCACAGCTTGATCATTGACTGCCATAACACTGGCACTGATACAACAAGATCAGTGACTGCCATAACACTGGTACTGGCATAGCATGTTCAGTGACTGTCATAACACTGGTACTGGCAAAGCATGATCAGTGACTGTCATAACAATGGTACTGGCACAGCATGAACAGTGACTGCAATAACACTGGTACTGGCACAGCGTGATTGCCATAGCACTGGTATTGGTGCAAAATGATCAGTGACTGCCATAACACTGGTACTGGTAGAGCATGAACAGTGGCTGCCATAACACTGGTACTGTTACAACATGATCAGTGACTGCCATAACACTGGTACTGGCGCAGCATGATCAGTGGCTACCATAACACTGGTACTGGCAGAGTATGATCAGTGACTGCCGTAATACTGGTATTGAATCAGCATGATTAGTGACTACCATAACACTGGTATAGTTACAACATGATGAGTGACTGCCATAACACTGGCAATGGTACACCAAAATCAGTGACTGCCATAACACTGACACTGGCACAGCATGAACAGTGACCGGCATAACACTGGTACTGGTGCAACATGATCAGTGCCAGCCATAACACTTGTACTGCCGCAGCGTGATCAGTGACTGCCAAAACAGTGGTACTGGCACAGCATGATCAGTGACTGACATAACACTGGTACTGTCACAGCATGATCAGTGACTTCCACAACACTGGTACTCATACAACATAATCAGTCAATGCCATAACACTGGGACTGGCACAGCATAATCAGTGACTGCCATAACACTGGTACTGGTACAACATGATCACTGACTGCCATAACACTGGTACAGGTAAAAAATGATCAGTAACTGCAATACATCTGGTACTGGTACAACATTATCACTTACTGCCATAACACTGGTTCTGATACAGCATAATCAGTGACTGGCATAACACTGGTACTGGTATAACATGATCAGTGACTGCCATAACACTGGTACTGGCACAGCATGATCGGTTACTGCCATAACACTGGTACTGGCACAGCGTGATCAGTGACTGCCATAACCCTGGTACAGGCACATCATGATCATTGACTGCCATAACAATTGTACTGGCACAGCTTGACAATTGACTGCTATACCACTGGTACTGGTAATGCATGATCTGTGACTGCCATAACATTGGTATTGGTACAAAATGATCAGTGACTGCCATAACATGTGTACTGGCACAGCATGATCAGTGACTGCAATTATACTGGTACTGGGACAGCATGATCAGTGACTGGTATAACACTGGTACTGGCACACTGTGATCAGTGACTGCCATAACACTGGTACTGGTACAATATGAACAGTGACTGCCATAATGCTGGTACTGGCACAGCATGACCAGTGACTGCCATAACACTGGTAATGGCACAGCATGATCAGTGACTGCCATAACACTGGTACTGGTACAACATGATCAGTGACTGCCATAACACTGGCACTGGAAAAACATGATCAGTGACTGCCATAACACTGGTACTGGCACAGCATGATCAGTGACTGCAATAAAACAAATACTGGCACAGCATGATCAGTGACTGCCATAGAGCTGGTAGGGAATGATCACTGACTGCCATAGCACTGTTACTGGTAAAGCATGACAAGTGACTGCCATAACACTGGTACTGGTACAACATGATCAGTGACTGCCATAACACTGGTATTAAATCAGCATGATTAGTGAGTGCCATAACACTGGTATAGGTACAACATGATTAATGACTGCCATAACACTGGTACAGGTAAAACATGATAAGTGACTGCCATAACACTGGCACTGGTACACCATGATCAGTGACTGCCATAACACTGACACTGGCACAGCATGAACAGTGACTGCCATAACACTGGTACTGGAGCAACATGATCAGTGACTGCCATAACACTGGTACTGCCGCAGCGTGATCAGTGACTGCCAAAACAGTGGTAATGGCTCAGCATGATCAGTGACTGCCATAACACTGGTACTGTCACAGCATGATCAGTGACTTCCACACCACTGGTACTGTTACAACATAATCAGTCACTGCCATAACACTGGTAGTGGCACGGCAAAATAAGTGAATGCGATAACACTGGTACTGGCACAGAATGATCAGTGAGTGCCATATCACCAGTAATGGCATAGCATGATCATTAACTTCCATAACACTGGTACTGGTCAAGCATGATATGATCACTGACTGCCAAAACACTGGTACTGATACAGCATGATCACTGACTGCCATAACCCTAGTACCGGTGCAACATGATCAGTGACTGCCATAACACTGATACTAGCAAAGCATGATCAGTGACTGCCATAACACTGGTACTGACACAGCATGATTAGTGACTGCCATAACACTAGTACTGAAACAGCATGATCAGTGACTGCCATAACACTGGCACTCGTACAACATGATCAGGGACTGCAACAACATTGGTACTGGTACAATATGATCAATGCATGCCATAACACTGGTACTGGCACAGCATGATCAGTGACTGTAATGACACTGGCACTGGCACAGCATGATCAGTGACTGCCATAACACTGGTACTGGCACAGCACGATCAATGACTGCCATAATGCTGGTACTGGTACAATATGATCAGTGATGGCCATAACACTAGAACTGGCACAGCATGATCAGTGACCACCATAACACTGGTATTGGTACAACATGATCAGTAACTGACATAGCATTGGCACTAGCACAGCAAGATTAGTGCCTGCTATGACACTAATACTGGCACAGCATGATCAGTGACAGACATAACACTAGTACTGGCACAGCATGATCAGTAACTGCCATAAAACTGGTAGAGCATAATCAGTAACTGCCATAACACTTGTACTGTACAACATGATCAGTGAATGGCATAACACTTGTACTGGTACAACATGATCAGTGACTATCATAACACTGGTACTGGTACAGCATGGTCAATGACTGCCATAACACTGGTACTGGCACAGATTGATCAGTGACTGCCATAACACTGGTACTGGCACAGCGTGATCAGTGATTGCCATAGCACTGGTACTGGTGCAAAATGATCAGTGACTGCCATAACACTGGTACTGGTAGAGCATGAACAGTGGCTGACATAACACTGGTACTGTTACAACATGATCAGTGACTGCCATAACACTGGTACTGGCGCAGCATGATCAGTGGCTACCATAACACTGGTACTGGCAGAGTATGATCAGTGACTGCCGTAATACTGGTATTGAATCAGCATGATTAGTGACTACCATAACACTGGTATAGTTACAACATGATGAGTGACTGCCATAACACTGGCACTGGTACACCAAAATCAGTGACTGCCATAACACTGACACTGGCACAGCATGAACAGTGACCGGCATAACACTGGTACTGGTGCAACATGATCAGTGCCAGCCATAACACTTGTACTGCCGCAGCATGATCAGTGACTGCCAAAACAGTGGTACTGGCACAGCATGATCAGTGACTGACATAACACTGGTACTGTCACAGCATGATCAGTGACTTCCACAACACTGGTACTCATACAACATAATCAGTCAATGCCATAACACTGGGACTGGCACAGCATAATCAGTGACTGCCATAACACTGGTACTGGTACAACATGATCACTGACTGCCATAACACTGGTACAGGTAAAAAATGATCAGTAACTGCAATACATCTGGTACTGGTACAACATTATCACTTACTGCCATAACACTGGTTCTGATACAGCATAATCAGTGACTGGCATAACACTGGTACTGGTATAACATGATCAGTGACTGCCATAACACTGGTACTGGCACAGCATGATCGGTTACTGCCATAACACTGGTACTGGCACAGCGTGATCAGTGACTGCCATAACCCTGGTACAGGCACATCATGATCATTGACTGCCATAACAATTGTACTGGCACAGCTTGACAATTGACTGCTATACCACTGGTACTGGTAATGCATGATCTGTGACTGCCATAACATTGGTATTGGTACAAAATGATCAGTGACTGCCATAACATGTGTACTGGCACAGCATGATCAGTGACTGCGATTACACTGGTACTGGCACAGCATGATCAGTGACTGGTATAACACTGGTACTGGCACACTGTGATCAGTGACTGCCATAACACTGGTACTGGTACAATATGAACAGTGACTGCCATAATGCTGGTACTGGCACAGCATGACCAGTGACTGCCATAACACTGGTAATGGCACAGCATGATCAGTGACTGCCATAACACTGGTACTGGTACAACATGATCAGTGACTGCCATAACACTGGCACTGGAAAAACATGATCAGTGACTGCCATAACACTGGTACTGGCACAGCATGATCAGTGACTGCAATAAAACTAATACTGGCACAGCATGATCAGTGACTGCCATAGAGCTGGTAGGGAATGATCACTGACTGCCATAGCACTGTTACTGGTAAAGCATGACAAGTGACTGCCATAACACTGGTACTGGTACAACATGATCAGTGACTGCCATAACACTGGTATTAAATCAGCATGATTAGTGAGTGCCATAACACTGGTATAGGTACAACATGATTAATGACTGCCATAACACTGGTACAGGTAAAACATGATAAGTGACTGCCATAACACTGGCACTGGTACACCATGATCAGTGACTGCCATAACACTGACACTGGCACAGCATGAACAGTGACTGCCATAACACTGGTACTGGAGCAACATGATCAGTGACTGCCATAACACTGGTACTGCCGCAGCATGATCAGTGACTGCCAAAACAGTGGTAATGGCTCAGCATGATCAGTGACTGCCATAACACTGGTACTGTCACAGCATGATCAGTGACTTCCACACCACTGGTACTGTTACAACATAATCAGTCACTGCCATAACACTGGTAGTGGCACGGCAAAATAAGTGAATGCGATAACACTGGTACTGGCACAGAATGATCAGTGAGTGCCATATCACCAGTAATGGCATAGCATGATCATTAACTTCCATAACACTGGTACTGGTCAAGCATGATATGATCACTGACTGCCAAAACACTGGTACTGATACAGCATGATCACTGACTGCCATAACCCTAGTACCGGTGCAACATGATCAGTGACTGCCATAACACTGATACTAGCAAAGCATGATCAGTGACTGCCATAACACTGGTACTGACACAGCATGATTAGTGACTGCCATAACACTAGTACTGAAACAGCATGACCAGTGACTGCCATAACACTGGCACTCGTACAACATGATCAGGGACTGCAACAACATTGGTACTGGTACAATATGATCAATGCATGCCATAACACTGGTACTGGCACAGCATGATCAGTGACTGTAATGACACTGGCACTGGCACAGCATGATCAGTGACTGCCATAACACTGGTACTGGCACAGCATGATCAATGACTGCCATAATACTGGTACTGGTACAATATGATCAGTGATGGCCATAACACTGGAACTGGCACAGCATGATCAGTGACTGCCATAACACTGGTACTGGCAAAGCATGATCAGTGACCACCATAACACTGGTATTGGTTCAACATGATCAGTAACTGACATAGCATTGGCACTAGCACAGCAAGATTAGTGCCTGCTATGACACTGATACTGGCACAGCATGATCAGTGACTGACATAACACTAGTACTGGCACAGCATGATCAGTAACTGCCATAAAACTGGTAGAGCATAATCAGTAACTGCCATAACACTTGTACTGTACAACATGATCAGTGACTGGCATAACACTTGTACTGGTACAACATGATCAGTGACTATCATAACACTGGTACTGGTACAGCATGGTCAATGACTGCCATAACACTGGTACTGGCACAGATTGATCAGTGACTGCCATAACACTGGTACTGGCACAGTATGATAAGTGACTGCCATAACACTAGTACTGGTACAGTATGATCAGTGACTGTCATTATCCTGGTACTGGTACAACATGGTTAGTGACTGCCATAACACTGGTTCTGGCACAGTATGATCAGTGACTGCCATAACACTGGTACTGGCACAACATGATCGGTGACTGCCATAACACTGGTACAGGCACAGCATGATCAGTGGCAGCCATAACACTGGTATTGGCTCAGCATGAGTAGTGACTGCCATAACACTGGTACTAGTACAACATGATCAGTCACTGCCATAACACTGGTATTGGTACAGCATGGTCAGTGACTGCCATAACATTGGTACTGGCAGAGCATGATCAGTGACTGCCATAACACTGGTACTGGCATAGCATGATCAGTGACTGCCATACCACTGGTACATGCACAGCATGATCAGTGAATACCAAAACACTGGTACTGGCACTGCATGATCAGTGACTGCCATAACACTTGTACTGGTACAACACGATCAGTGACTGCCATAACACTGGTACTGGTAGATCATGATCACTAACTGCCTTAACACTGGTACTGGCACAGAATGATCAGTGAGTGCCATAACACCAGTAATGGCATAGCATGATCATTAACTTCCATAACACTGGTACTGGTCAAGCATGATATGATCACTGACTGCCAAAACACTGGTACTGATACATCATGATCACTGACTGCCATAACCCTAGTACCGGTGCAACATGATCAGTGACTGCCATAACACTGATACTAGCAAAGCATGATCAGTGACTGCCATAACACTGGTACTGACACAGCATGATTAGTGACTGCCATAACACTAGTACTGAAACAGCATGATCAGTGACTGCCATAACACTGGCACTCGTACAACATGATCAGGGACTGCAGCAACATTGGTACTGGTACAATATGATCAATGCATGCCATAACACTGGTACTGGCACAGCATGATCAGTGACTGTAATGACACTGGCACTGGCACAGCATGATCAGTGACTGCCATAACACTGGTACTGGCACAGCACGATCAATGACTGCCATAATACTGGTACTGGTACAATATGATCAGTGATGGCCATAACACTGGAACTGGCACAGCATGATCAGTGACCACCATAACACTGGTATTGGTACAACATGATCAGTAACTGACATAGCACTGTCACTAGCACAGCAAGATTAGTGCCTGCTATGACACTAATACTGGCACAGCATGATCAGTGACTGACATAACACTAGTACTGGCACAGCATGATCAGTAACTGCCATAAAACTGGTAGGGCATAATCAGTAACTGCCATAACACTTGTACTGTACAACATGATCAGTGAATGGCATAACACTTGTACTGGTACAACATGATCAGTGACTATCATAACACTGGTACTGGTACAGCATGGTCAATGACTGCCATAACACTGGTACTGGCACAGATTGATCAGTGACTGCCATAACACTGGTACTGGCACAGCGTGATCAGTGATTGCCATAGCACTGGTACTGGTGCAAAATGATCAGTGACTGCCATAACACTGGTACTGGTAGAGCATGAAAAGTGGCTGCCATAACACTGGTACTGTTACAACATGATCAGTGACTGCCATAACACTGGTACTGGCGCAGCATGATCAGTGGCTACCATAACACTGGTACTGGCAGAGTATGATCAGTGACTGCCGTAATACTGGTATTGAATCAGCATGATTAGTGACTACCATAACACTGGTATAGTTACAACATGATGAGTGACTGCCATAACACTGGCACTGGTACACCAAAATCAGTGACTGCCATAACACTGACACTGGCACAGCATGAACAGTGACCGGCATAACACTGGTACTGGTGCAACATGATCAGTGCCAGCCATAACACTTGTACTGCCGCAGCGTGATCAGTGACTGCCAAAACAGTGGTACTGGCACAGCATGATCAGTGACTGACATAACACTGGTACTGTCACAGCATGATCAGTGACTTCCACAACACTGGTACTCATACAACATAATCAGTCAATGCCATAACACTGGGACTGGCACAGCATAATCAGTGACTGCCATAACACTGGTACTGGTACAACATGATCACTGACTGCCATAACACTGGTACAGGTAAAAAATGATCAGTAACTGCAATACATCTGGTACTGGTACAACATTATCACTTACTGCCATAACACTGGTTCTGATACAGCATAATCAGTGACTGGCATAACACTGTTACTGGTATAACATGATCAGTGACTGCCATAACACTGGTACTGGCACAGCATGATCAGTTACTGCCATAACACTGGTACTGGCACAGCGTGATCAGTGACTGCCATAACCCTGGTACAGGCACATCATGATCATTGACTGCCATAACAATTGTACTGGCACAGCTTGACAATTGACTGCTATACCACTGGTACTGGTAATGCATGATCTGTGACTGCCATAACATTGGTATTGGTACAAAATGATCAGTGACTGCCATAACATGTGTACTGCCACAGCATGATCAGTGACTGCGATTACACTGGTACTGGCACAGCATGATCAGTGACTGGTATAACACTGGTACTGGCACACTGTGATCAGTGACTGCCATAACACTGGTACTGGTACAATATGAACAGTGACTGCCATAATGCTGGTACTGGCACAGCATGACCAGTGACTGCCATAACACTGGTAATGGCACAGCATGATCAGTGACTGCCATAACACTGGTACTGGTACAAAATGATCAGTGACTGCCATAACACTGGCACTGGAAAAACATGATCAGTGACTGCCATAACACTGGTACTGGCACAGCATGATCAGTGACTGCAATAAAACTAATACTGGCACAGCATGATCAGTGACTGCCATAGAGCTGGTAGGGAATGATCACTGACTGCCATAGCACTGTTACTGGTAAAGCATGACAAGTGACTGCCATAACACTGGTACTGGTACAACATGATCAGTGACTGCCATAACACTGGTATTAAATCAGCATGATTAGTGAGTGCCATAACACTGGTATAGGTACAACATGATTAATGACTGCCATAACACTGGTACAGGTAAAACATGATAAGTGACTGCCATAACACTGGCACTGGTACACCATGATCAGTGACTGCCATAACACTGACACTGGCACAGCATGAACAGTGACTGCCATAACACTGGTACTGGAGCAACATGATCAGTGACTGCCATAACACTGGTACTGCCGCAGCGTTATCAGTGACTGCCAAAACAGTCGTAATGGCTCAGCATGATCAGTGACTGCCATAACACTGGTACTGTCACAGCATGATCAGTGACTTCCACACCACTGGTACTGTTACAACATAATCAGTCACTGCCATAACACTGGTAGTGGCATGGCAAAATAAGTGAATGCGATAACACTGGTACTGGCACAGAATGATCAGTGAGTGCCATATCACCAGTAATGGCATAGCATGATCATTAACTTCCATAACACTGGTACTGGTCAAGCATGATATGATCACTGACTGCCAAAACACTGGTACTGATACAGCATGATCACTGACTGCCATAACCCTAGTACCGGTGCAACATGATCAGTGACTGCCATAACACTGATACTAGCAAAGCATGATCAGTGACTGCCATAACACTGGTACTGACACAGCATGATTAGTGACTGCCATAACACTAGTACTGAAACAGCATGACCAGTGACTGCCATAACACTGGCACTCGTACAACATGATCAGGGACTGCAACAACATTGGTACTGGTACAATATGATCAATGCATGCCATAACACTGGTACTGGCACAGCATGATCAGTGACTGTAATGACACTGGCACTGGCACAGCATGATCAGTGACTGCCATAACACTGGTACTGGCACAGCATGATCAATGACTGCCATAATACTGGTACTGGTACAATATGATCAGTGATGGCCATAACACTGGAACTGGCACAGCATGATCAGTGACTGCCATAACACTGGTACTGGCAAAGCATGATCAGTGACCACCATAACACTGGTATTGGTACAACATGATCAGTAACTGACATAGCATTGGCACTAGCACAGCAAGAATAGTGCCTGCTATGACACTGATACTGGCACAGCATGATCAGTGACTGACATAACACTAGTACTGGCACAGCATGATCAGTAACTGCCATAAAACTGGTAGAGCATAATCAGTAACTGCCATAACACTTGTACTGTACAACATGATCAGTGACTGGCATAACACTTGTACTGGTACAACATGATCAGTGACTATCATAACACTGGTACTGGTACAGCATGGTCAATGACTGCCATAACACTGGTACTGGCACAGATTGATCAGTGACTGCCATAACACTGGTACTGGCACAGTATGATAAGTGACTGCCATAACACTAGTACTGGTACAGTATGATCAGTGACTGTCATTATCCTGGTACTGGTACAACATGGTTAGTGACTGCCATAACACTGGTTCTGGCACAGTATGATCAGTGACTGCCATAACACTGGTACTGGCACAACATGATCGGTGACTGCCATAACACTGGTACAGGCACAGCATGATCAGTGGCAGCCATAACACTGGTATTGGCTCAGCATGAGTAGTGACTGCCATAACACTGGTACTAGTACAACATGATCAGTCACTGCCATAACACTGGTATTGGTACAGCATGGTCAGTGACTGCCATAACATTGGTACTGGCAGAGCATGATCAGTGACTGCCATAACACTGGTACTGGCATAGCATGATCAGTGACTGCCATAACACTGGTACATGCACAGCATGATCAGTGAATACCAAAACACTGGTACTGGCACTGCATGATCAGTGACTGCCATAACACTTGTACTGGTACAACACGATCAGTGACTGCCATAACACTGGTACTGGTAGATCATGATCACTAACTGCCTTAACACTGGTACTGGCACAGAATGATCAGTGAGTGCCATAACACCAGTAATAGCATAGCATGATCATTAACTTCCATAACACTGGTACTGGTCAAGCATGATATGATCACTGACTGCCAAAACACTGGTACTGATACATCATGATCACTGACTGCCATAACCCTAGTACCGGTGCAACATGATCAGTGACTGCCATAACACTGATACTAGCAAAGCATGATCAGTGACTGCCATAACACTGGTACTGACACAGCATGATTAGTGACTGCCATAACACTAGTACTGAAACAGCATGATCAGTGACTGCCATAACACTGGCACTCGTACAACATGATCAGGGACTGCAACAACATTGGTACTGGTACAATATGATCAATGCATGCCATAACACTGGTACTGGCACAGCATGATCAGTGACTGTAATGACACTGGCACTGGCACAGCATGATCAGTGACTGCCATAACACTGGTACTGGCACAGCACGATCAATGACTGCCATAATACTGGTACTGGTACAATATGATCAGTGATGGCCATAACACTGGAACTGGCACAGCATGATCAGTGACCACCATAACACTGGTATTGGTACAACATGATCAGTAACTGACATAGCATTGGCACTAGCACAGCAAGATTAGTGCCTGCTATGACACTAATACTGGCACAGCATGATAAGTGACTGACATAACACTAGTACTGGCACAGCATGATCAGTAACTGCCATAAAACTGGTAGAGCATAATCAGTAACTGCCATAACACTTGTACTGTACAACATGATCAGTGAATGGCATAACACTTGTACTGGTACAACATGATCAGTGACTATCATAACACTGGTACTGGTACAGCATGGTCAATGACTGCCATAACACTGGTACTGGCACAGATTGATCAGTGACTGCCATAACACTGGTACTGGCACAGTATGATAAGTGACTGCCATAACACTAGTACTGGTACAGTATGATCAGTGACTGTCATTATCCTGGTACTGGTACAACATGGTTAGTGACTGCCATAACACTGGTTCTGGCACAGTATGATCAGTGACTGCCATAACACTGGTACTGGCACAACATGATCGGTGACTGCCATAACACTGGTACAGGCACAGCATGATCAGTGGCAGCCATAACACTGGTATTGGCTCAGCATGAGTAGTGACTGCCATAACACTGGTACTAGTACAACATGATCAGTCACTGCCATAACACTGGTATTGGTACAGCATGGTCAGTGACTGCCATAACATTGGTACTGGCAGAGCATGATCAGTGACTGCCATAACACTGGTACTGGCATATCATGATCAGTGACTGCCATAACACTGGTACATGCACAGCATGATCAGTGAATACCATAACACTGGTACTAGCACTGCATGATCAGTGACTGCCATAACACTTGTACTGGTACAACACGATCAGTGACTGCCATAACACTGGTACTGGTACATCATGATCAGTAACTGCCTTAACACTGGTACTGACACAGCCTGATCAGTGACTGCCATAACACTGGTACTGGCACAGCATGATCAGTGACTGCCATAACACTAAAATTGGTGCAGCATGATCAGTGACTGGCATAACACTGGCATTGGCACAGCATGATCATTGACTGCCATAACACTAGTACTGGCACAACATGATCACTGATGGCCATAACACTTGTACTGGCACATCATGATCAGTGACTGCTAGAACACTGGTACTGGCACAGCATGATAAGTGACTGCAATAACACTGGCACTGGCACAGCATGATCAGTGACTGCCATAACACTGGTACTGGCAAAGCACGGTCAGTGACTGCCATAGCACTGGTACGGGCACAGCATGATCATTTTCTGCCATTACACTGGTACTGGTACAACATGATCAGTGACTGCCATAACACTGGTGCTGGTACAGCATGATCAGTGACTGCCATAACACTGGTACTGACACAGCATGATCAGTGACTGCCATAACATTGGTACCGGTACAACATGATCAGTGACTGACATAACACCGGTACAGGTAAAAAATGATCAGTTACTGCAGTAAATCCGGTACTGATACAACATTATCACTGACTGACATAACACTGGTTCTGATACCGCATGATCAGTGACTGGCATCACAATGGTACTGGTATAACATGATCAGTGAATGCCATAACACTAGTACTGGTAAAGCATGATCACTGACTGCTACATAAATCATACTGTTTCAGCATGATCACTGACTGCCATAACACTGATACTAGCACAACATGATCATTTACTGCATTAACACTGTTACTGGTACAGCTTGATCACAGTCTGCCATAACCCTGGTACTGGCACAGCATGATCTGTGACTGCCATAGCACTGGAATTGCACAGCATGATCAGTGACTGCCATAACACTGGTACTGGTACAACATGATTATTGAGTGCCATAACACTGGTACTGGCACAGCTTGATCATTAACTGCCATAACACTGGCACTGATACAACAAGATCAGTGACTGCCATAACACTGGTACTGGCATAGCATGTTTAGTGACTGTCATAACACTGGTACTGGCAAAGCATGATCAGTGACTGTCATAACAATGGTACTGGCACAGCATGAACAGATACTGCAATAACATTGGTACTGGCACAGCATGATCAGTGATTGCCATAGCACAGGTACTGGTGCAAAATGATCAGTGACTGCCATAACACTGGTACTAGCACAGCATGAACAGTGGCTGCCATAACACTGGTACTGTTACATCATGATCATTGATTGCCATAACACTGGTACTGCCGCAGCATGATCAGTGACTGCCATAACACTGGTACTGGCAGAGCATGATCAGTGACTGCCGTAATACTGGTATTGAATCAGCATGATTAGTGACTACCATAACACTGGTATAGGTACAACATGATGAGTGACTGCCATAACACTGGCACCGATAAAACATGATAAGTGACTGCCATAACACTGGCACTGGTACACCATAATCAGTGACTGCCATAACACTGACACTGGCACAGCATGAACAGTGACCGGCATAACACTGGTACTGGTGCAACATGATCAGTGACAGCCATAACACTGGTACTGCCGCAGCGTGATCAGTGACTGCCAAAACAGTGGTACTGGCACAGCATGATCAGTGACTGACATAACACTGGTACTGTCACAGCATGATCAGTGACTTCCACAACACTGGTACTCATGCAACATAATCAGTCAATGCCATAACATTGGGACTGGCACAGCATAATCGGTGACTGCCATAACACTGGTACTGGTACAACATGATCAGTGACTGCCATAACACTGGTACAGGTAAAAAATGATCAGTAACTGCAATAAATCTTATACTGGTATGACATTATCACTGACTGCCATAACACTGGTTCTGATACAGCATAATCAGTGACTGGCATAACACTGGTATTGGTATAACATGATCAGTGACTGCCATAACACTGGTACTGGCACAGCATGTTCGGTTATTGCCATAACAATGGGACTGGCACAGCGTGATCAGTGACTCCCATAACACTGGTACAGGCACATCATGATCATTGACTGCCATAACAATGGTACTGGCTCAGCTTGACAATTTACTGCTATACCACTGGTACTGGTAATGCATGATCTGTGACTGCCATAACATTGGTATTGGTACAAAATGATCAGTGACTGCCATAACATGTGTACTGGCACAGCATGATCAGTGACTGCGATTACACTGGTACTGGCACAGCATGATCAGTGACTGGTATAACACTGGTACTGGCACACTGTGATCAGTGACTGCCATAACACTGGTACTGGTACAATATGAACAGTGACTGCCATAATGCTGGTACTGGCACAGCATGACCAGTGACTGCCATAACACTGGTAATGGCACAGCATGATCAGTGACTGCCATAACACTGGTACTGGTACAACATGATCAGTGACTGCCATAACACTGGCACTGGAACAACATGATCAGTGATTGCCATAACACTGGAACTGGCACAGCATCTTCAGTGACTGCAATAAAACTAATACTGGCACAGCATGATCAGTGACTGCCATAGAGCTGGTAGGGAATGATCACTGACTGCCATAACAGTGGTACTGGTAAAGCATGACCAGTGACTGCCATAACACTGCTACTGGTGCAACATGACCAGTGACTGCCATAACACTGGTACAGGTAAAACATGATAAGTGACTGCCATAACACTGGCACTGGTACACCATGATCAGTGACTGCCATAACACTGGTACTGCCGCAGAGTGATCAGTGACTGCCAAAACAGTGGTAATGGCTCAGCATGATCAGTGACTGCCATACCACTGGTTCTGATACAGCATGATCAGTGACTTCCACAACACTGGTACTGTTACAACATAATCAGTCACTGCCATAACACTGGTAGTGGCACGGCATGATAAGTGAATGCGATAACACTGGTACTGGCACAGAATGATCAGTGAATGCCATAACACCAGTAATGGCAATGCATGATCAGTGACTTCTATAACACTGGTACTGGTCAAGCATGATATGATCACTGACTGTCATAACACTGGTACTGATACAGCATAATCACTGACTGCCATAACCCTAGTACTGGTGCAACATGATCAGTGACTGCCATAACACTGATACTAGCAAAGCATGATTAGTGACTGCCATAACACTGGTACTGACACAGCATGATTAGTGACTGCCATAACACTGCTACTTGCACAGCATGATCAGTGACTGCCATAACATTGGCACTGGTACAACATGATCAGTGACTGCAACAACATTGGTACTGGTACAATATGATCAATTCCTGCCATAACACTGGTACTGGCACAGCATGATCAGTGACTGTAATGACTCTGGCACTGGCACAGCATGATCAGTGACTGCATTAACACTGGTACTGGCACAGCATGATCAATGACTGCCATAATACTGGTACTGGTACAATATGATCAGTGATGGCCATAACACTGGTTCTGGCACAGCATGATCAGTGACTGCCATAACACTGGTACTTGCACATTATGATAAGTGACTGCCATAACACAAGTAGTGGTACAGTATGATCAGTGACTGTCATTATCCTGGTACTGGTACAACATGGTTAGTGACTGCCATAACACTGGTACTGGCACAGCATGATCAATGACTGCCATAATACTGGTACTGGTACAATATGATCAGTGATGGCCATAACACTGGTACTGGCACAGCATGATCAGTGACTGCCATAACACTGGTACTGGCAAAGCATGATCAGTGACTACCATAACACTGGTATTGGTACAACATGATCAGTAACTGACATAGCATTGGCACTAGCACAGCAAGATTAGTGCCTGCTATGACACTGATACTGGCACAGCATGATCAGTGTCTGCCATAACACTGGTACTGGCACAACATGATCAGTAATTGCCATAACACTGGTACTGGCACAGCATGATCAGTGACTGCAATAAAACTAATACTGGCACAGCATGATCAGTGACTGCCATAGAGCTGGTAGGGAATGATCACTGACTGCCATAACACTGGTACTGGTAAAGCATGACCAGAGACTGCCATAACACTGCTACTGGTGCAACATGACCAGTGACTGCCATAACACTGGTACAGGTAAAACATGATAAGTGACTGCCATAACACTGGCACTGGTACACCATGATCAGTGATTGCCATAGCACTGACACTGGCACAGCAGGAACAGTGACTGCCATAACACTGGTACTGGTGCAACATGATCAGTGACTGCCATAACACTGGTACTGCCACAGAGTGATCAGTGACTGCCAAAACAGCGGTAATGGCTCAGCATGATCAGTGACTGCCATACCACTGGTTCTGTTACAGCATGATCAGTGACTTCCACAACACTGGTACTGTTACAACATAATCAGTCACTGCCATAACACTGGTAGTGGCACGGCATGATAAGTGAATGCGATAACACTGGTACTGGCACAGAATGATCAGTGAATGCCATAACACCAGTAATGGCAAAGCATGATCAGTGACTTCCATAACACTGGTACTGGTCAAGCATGATATGATCACTGACTGTCATAACACTGGTACTGATACAGCATAATCACTGACTGCCATAACCCTAGTACTGGTGCAACATGATCAGTGACTGCCATAACACTGATACTAGCAAAGCATGATTAGTGACTGCCATAACACTGGTACTTGCACAGCATGATCAGTGACTGCCATAACATTGGCACTGGTACAACATGATCAGTGACTGCAACAACATTGGGACTGGTACAATATGATCAATTCCTGCCATAACACTGGAACTGGCACAGCATGATCAGTGGCTGTAATGACTCTGGCACTGGCACAGCGTGAGTGATGGACTTAACACTGGGTACTGCACAGCATGATCATCAATGACTGCCATAAATAATGTACTATATGAAATACATGGATCAGTGATGGCCATAACACTGGTACTGGCACAGCATGATCAGTGACTACCATAACACTGGTATTGGTACAACATGATCAGTAACTGACATAGCATTGGCACTAGCACAGCAAGATTAGTGCCTGCTATGACACTGATACTGGCACAGCATGATCAGTGTCTGCCATAACACTGGTACTGGCACAACATAATCAAGACTGCCATAACAGTGGTACTTGTACAGCATGATCAGTGACTGACATAACACTAGTACTGGCACAGCATGATCAGTAACTGCCATAACACTGGTAGAGCACAATCAGTAACTGCCATAACACGTGTACTGTACAGCATGATCAGTGACTGGCATAACACTGGTACTGGTACAACATGATTAGTGACTATCATAACACTGGTACTGGTACAGCATGGTCAATGACTGCCATAACACTGGTACCAGCACAGATTGATCAGTGACTGCCATAACACTGGTACTTGCACAGTATGATAAGTGACTGCCATAACACTAGTAGTGGTACAGTATGATCAGTGACTGTCATTATCCTGGTACTGGTACAACATGGTTAGTGACTGCCATAACACTGGTACTGGCACAGTATGATCAGTGACTGCCATAACACTGGTACTGGCACAGCATGATCAATGACTGCCATAATACTGGTACTGGTACAATATGATCAGTGATGGCCATAACACTGGTACTGGCACAGCATGATCAGTGACTGCCATAACACTGGTACTGGCAAAGCATGATCAGTGACTACCATAACACTGGTATTGGTACAACATGATCAGTAACTGACATAGCATTGGCACTAGCACAGCAAGATTAGTGCCTGCTATGACACTGATACTGGCACAGTATGATCAGTGTCTGCCATAACACTGGTACTGGCACAACATAATCGACTGCCATAACAGTGGTACTTGTACAGCATGATCAGTGACTGACATAACACTAGTACTTGCACAGCATGATCATTAACTGCCATAACACTGGTAGAGCATAATCAGTAACTGCCATAACACTTGTACTGTACAGCATGATCAGTGACTGGCATAACACTGGTACTGGTACAACATGATCAGTGACTATCATAACACTGGTACTGGTATAGCATGGTCAATGACTGCCATAACACTGGTACTGGCACAGATTGATCAGTGACTGCCATAACACTGGTACTGGCACAGTATGATAAGTGACTGCCATAACACTAGTACTGGTACATTTTGATCAGTGACTGTCATTATCCTGGTACTGGTACAACATGGTTAGTGACTGCCATAACACTGGTACTGGCACAGTATGATCAGTGACTGCCATAACACTGGTACTGGCACAACATGATCAGTGACTGCCATAACACTGGTACTGGCACAGCATGATCAGTGGCAGCCATAACACTGGTATTGGCTCAGCATGAGTAGTGACTGCCATAACACTGGTACTAGTACAACATGATCAGTGACTGCCATAACACTGGTATTGGTACAGCATGGTCAGTGACTGCCATAACATTGGTACTGGCAGAGCATGATCAGTGACTGCCATAACACTGGTACTGGCATAGCATGATCAATGACTGCCATAATATTGGTACTGGTACAATATGATCAGTGATGGCCATAACACTGGTACTGGCACAGCATGATCAGTGACTGCCATAACACTGGTACTGGCAAAGCATGATCAGTGACTACCATAACACTGGTATTGGTACAACATGATCAGTAACTGACATAGCATTGGCACTAGCACAGCAAGATTAGTGCCTGCTATGACACTGATACTGGCAGAGCATGATCAGTGTCTGCCATAACACTGGTACTGGCACAACATAATCAAGACTGCCATAACAGTGGTACTTGTACAGCATGATCAGTGACTGACATAACACTTGTACTGGCACAGCATGATCAGTAACTGCCATAACACTGGTAGAGCACAATCAGTAACTGCCATAACACGTGTACTGTACAGCATGATCAGTGACTGGCATAACACTGGTACTGGTACAACATGATTAGTGACTATCATAACACTGGTACTGGTACAGCATGGTCAATGGCTGCCATAACACTAGTACTGGCACAGATTGATCAGTGACTGCCATAACACTGGTACTTGCACAGTATGATAAGTGACTGCCATAACACTAGTAGTGGTACAGTATGATCAGTGACTGTCATTATCCTGGTACTGGTACAACATGGTTAGTGACTGCCATAACACTGGTACTGGCACAGTATGATCAGTGACTGCCATAACACTGGTACTGGCACAGCATGATCAATGACTGCCATAATACTGGTACTGGTACAATATGATCAGTGATGGCCATAACACTGGTACTGGCACAGCATGATCAGTGACTGCCATAACACTGGTACTGGCAAAGCATGATCAGTGACTACCATAACACTGGTATTGGTACAACATGATCAGTAACTGACATAGCATTGGCACTAGCACAGCAAGATCAGTGCCTGCTATGACACTGATACTGGCACAGCATGATCAGTGTCTGCCATAACACTGGTACTGGCACAACATAATCAAGACTGCCATAACAGTGGTACTTGTACAGCATGATCAGTGACTGACATAACACTAGTACTTGCACAGCATGATCAGTAACTGCCATAACACTTGTACTGTACAGCATGATCAGTGACTGGCATAACACTGGTACTGGTACAACATGATCAGTGACTATCATAACACTGGTACTGGTATAGCATGGTCAATGACTGCCATAACACTGGTACTGGCACAGATTGATCAGTGACTGCCATAACACTGGTACTGGCACAGTATGATAAGTGACTGCCATAACACTAGTACTGGTACTTTTTGATCAGTGACTGTCATTATCCTGGTACTGGTACAACATGGTTAGTGACTGCCATAACACTGGTACTGGTACAACATGATCATTGAGTGCCATAACACTGGTACTGGCACAGCTTGATCACTGACTGCCATAACACTGGCACTGATACAACAAGATCAGTGACTGCCATAACACTGGTACTGGCATAGCATGTTCAGTGACTGTCATAACTACTGGTACTGGCAAAGCATGATCAGTGACTGTCATAACAATGGTACTGGCGCAGCATGATCAGTGATTGCCATAGCACTGGTACTGGTGCAAAATGATCAGTGACTGCCATAACACTGGTACTGGCACAGCATGAACAGTGGCTGCCATAACACTGATACTGTTACAACATGATCAGTGACTATCATAACACTGGTACTGGCGCAGCATGATCAGTGGCTGCCATAACACTGGTACTGGCAGAGCATGATCAGTGACTGCCGTAATACTGGTATTGAATCAGCATGATTAGTGACTACCATAACACTGGTATAGGTACAACATGATGAGTGACTGCCATAACACTGGCACAGATAAAACATGATAAGTGACTGAAATAACACTGGCACTGGTACACCATAATCAGTGACTGCCATAACACTGACACTGGCAATCAGTGACTGCCCTAACACTGACACTGGCACAGCATGAACAGTGACCGGCATAACACTGGTACTGGTGCAACATGATCAGTGACAGCCATAACACTGGTACTGCAGCAGCGTGATCATTGACTGCCAAAACAGTGGTACTGGCACAGCATGATCAGTGACTGACATAACACTGGTACTGTCACAGCATGATCAGTGACTTCCACAACACTGGTACTTATACAACATAATCAGTCAATGCCATAACACTGGGACTGGCACAGCATAATCAGTGACTGCCAAAACACTGGTACTGGCACCGCATGATCAGTGACTGCCATAACACTGGTACTGGTACAACATGATCAGTGACTGCCATAACACTGGTACTGGTGCAGCATGATCAGTGACTGCCATAACACTGGTACTGGCACCGCCTGATCAGTGACTGCCATAACACTGGTACTGGTACAACATGATCAATGACTGCCATAACACTGGTACAGGTAAAAAATGATCAGTAACTGCAATAAATCTGGTACTGGTACAACATTATCACTTACTGCCATAACACTGGTTCAGATACAGCATAATCAGTGACTGGCATAACACTGGTACTGGTATAACATGATCAGTGACTGCCATAACACTGGTACTGGCACAGCATGATCGGTCACTGCCACAACACTGGTACTGGCACAGCGTGATCAGTGACTTCCACAACACTGGTACTCATACAACATAATCAGTCAATGCCATAACACTGGGACTGGCACAGCATAATCAGTGACTGCCATAACACTGGTACTGGCACCGCATGATCGTTGACTGCCATAACACTGGTACTGTTACAACATGAGCAGTGACTGCCATAACACTGGTACAGGTAAAAAAATGATCAGCAACTGCAATAAATCTGGTACAGGTACAACATTATCACTTACTGCCATAACACTGGTTCTGATACAGCATAATCAGTGACTGGCATAACACTGGTACTGGTATAACATGATCAGTGACTGCCATAACACTGGTACTGTCACAGCATGATCGGTTACTGCCATAAAACTGGTACTTGCACAGCGTGATCAGTGACTGCCATAACAAAGGTACAGTCACATCATGATCATTGACTGCCATAACAATGGTACTGGCACAGCTTGACAATTGACTGCTATACCACTGGTACTGGTAATGCATGATCTGTGACTGAAATAACATTGGTATTGGTACAAAATGATCAGTGACTGCCATGACATGTGTACTGGCACAGCATGATCAGTGACTGCGATTACAGTGGTACTGGCACAGCATGATCAGTGACTGGTATAACACTGGTACTGGCACACTGTGATCAATGACTGCCATAACACTGGTAATGGCACAGCATGATCAGTGACTGCCATAACACTGGTACTGGTACAACATGATCAGTGACTGCCATAATACTGGCACTGGAACAACATGATCAGTGACTGCCATAACACTGGTACTGGCACAGCATGATCAGTGACTGCAATAAAACTAATACTGGCACAGCATGATCAGTGACTGCCATAGAGCTGGTAGAGAATGATCACTGACTGCCATAACACTGGTACTGGTAATGCATGACCAGTGACTGCCATAACACCGGTACTGGTACAACATGACCAGTGACTGCCATAACACTGGTACAGGTAAAACATGATAAGTGACTGCCATAACACTGGCACTGGTACACCATGATCAGTGACTGCCATAACACTGTTACTGCCGCAGAGTGATCAGTGACTGCCAAAACAGTGGTAATGGCTCAGCATGATCAGTGACTGCCATAACACTGGTACTGTCACAGCATGATCAGTGACTTCCACAACACTGGTACTGTTACAACATAATCAGTCACTGCCATAACACTGGTAGTTTCACGGCATGATAAGTGAATGCGATAACACTGGTACGGCACAGAATGATCAGTGAATGCCATAACACCAGTAATGGCATGGCATGATCAGTGACTTCCATAACACTGGTACTGGTCAAGCATGATATGATCACTGACTGTCATAACACTGGCAGTGATACAGCATGATCACTGACTACCATAACCCTAGTACTGGTGCAACATGATCAGTGACTGCCATAACACTGATACTAGCAAAGCATGATTAGTGACTGCCATAACAATGGTACTGACACAGCATGATTAGTGACTGCATAACACTGGTACTGGCACAGCATGATCAGTGACTGCCATAACATTGGCACTTGTACAACATGTTCAGTGACTGCAACAACATTGGTACTGATACAATATGATTAATGCCTGCCATAATACTGGTACTGGCACAGCATAATCAGTGACTGTAATGACACTGGCACTGGCGCAGCATGATCAGTGGCTGCCATAACATAACACTGGTACTGGCACAACATGATCAGTGACTGCAATAACACTGGTACTGGCACAGCATGATCAGTGACTGCCATAACACTGGTACTGGTACAGCATGATCAATGACTGCCATATCACTGGTACTGACACCACGTGATCAGTAACTGCCATAAAACTGGTACTGGTCCAACATGATCAGTGTCTGCCATAACACTGATACTGGTACAATATGATCATTTACTGCCATAACACTGATTCTGTCACAGTGTGATCAGGTACTGCCATAACACTGGTGCTGGCACAAAATAATCAGTGACTGCCATAACACTGGTACTGGTACAACATAATCAGTGACTGCCATAACATTGGTACTGGCACAGCATGATCATGTACTGCCATAACACTGGTTCTGGCACAACATGATTAGTGACTGCCATAACACTGGTATTGGCACAGCATGATCATTGACTGCCATTTAGCAGTCATAAAACTGCAGCGGGGTAAGTCACTTTTATTTACTTTCCCTGACTATTCTCATAGTTTTGCTCTGTCCTTTTTAAAAAATATTGATTGAGTGTTATAATTATTGTCCAAAAAAATGAAAGCTAATGCAAAAGTTGTTATACTATTAACTTTTTAATTTAATTAGAGTAATATTTAGAACTTGTTCATGAATTTGAGCCTTTATTCTGCTATTATCGGCATTAGACTGGATTCTTCTCCAAAGAAGTATAAAGTTTTAGAAGCTGGTGTTCTGTCAGTGTTTATAAAATTCCCTGACAGAGAAAACCATCCCTTAAAATCAGAAGCATCAGCTTTTCTTAAAATCCAAGATTTGCACTGATCTCAGTCTCTCTGGACTGATGATCTCTATACTGCTTACCTTGCTTATATTCATTATCAGCTTTAT
This sequence comes from Protopterus annectens, assembly GCF_019279795.1. Lineage (NCBI taxonomy): Eukaryota > Metazoa > Chordata > Ceratodontiformes > Protopteridae > Protopterus > Protopterus annectens. The sequence goes on along the minus strand of NC_056732.1, from coordinate 1,428,406,640 downwards.
CCTAAGAGGGTAATTTTATAGACCTCTTCACAGTTAAGAGCAAAATTATGAAATTAATATATTTTTTCTCTTCATTTTTCTCCAGCCAGTAGCAATTTCTGTGGGACCCCCACACACAGTCAATGATGATTAACGGGGACCCCTTGCAGCCACGTGTATTGTAATTACCCAAATTTGGCTATGTTGTTAGTTTTAGGGGATTTAATGTCCACTAGCAGAGTTTAACTTAGACAGGGGTACTATGTTAATATTTAATGGAATTCTGAAACCAGTTACTTGACAAAACACTATTACTATAACCAAACATATCGCTCAATTTTAAAAGAGATATAAATGCAAGTTATTACCCATCTGATTTATTAATACACAGAATTGCTGTACTAGCTTTTGTTGGTTTGACAGTCATGTTACAAAATCTCAAGGTAAGGTAACTTGCTGTGGTTGGGGGCCCCCAGTAACACGGGGCCCCCAGCGACTGCAGGGTTCACTGGTGCCTAAAGCCAGCTATGATGACGCCAAGACTGTACAAGTTCCACCAAGGCAGATAATAATGTGATTTAACTATAATAACACACTTTTATCCTCACTCTACCTAATAATATATAGTAAAATAAAACAATGTGCTTCTAAGAGGTTTCACAAGAAAACTCACTTGTGATCTAAAAGGGTGGGTGATGTCAGATTATCTATGTTGCTTTGCATTCAAAAATGTAAATAATTCTGTATTTCATTAGATATGTAGAATGCAGATCTGTTTTCTTTTAATAATATGACATAATTTGTGGTTGCTAAGTTGTTTTCTTCAATTATATGCATTACAACTTAAGAACTGCACAGCTTCATTTCAAAAGAAAAGACAGATCCTACTTGTTTTTGAACTATCGCTACCCTCTGCAGAGTGTACTTTATCACGGTCATTGCTCTCTTTTTTTTCATTCATATTGTCTGGGGGTTCAGGCACTTAGGCGGTGATACATTTCCCTATGGGAAATTTTCTTGGGGAAACATGGCTGAAGTGACATTCAGCTGCAGAGTAATATGGCTGTTGCAAATTCTCTATAGACAAAGAGAAGAATGTAGTGCTATGCCCACAGCTTCAGTGACCAAATGCAGAGGAGAAAAATAATTTCCAAGGCCCCCCAAGGCAGCATGACAGTAGACACTATGGAAGGCATCTGCAGCAGCTGGCCAGTGGACATGTCAGTGGCAGTGCACATGCAGTGCACAATGAGCAGTGTCTTTATAACTGTTGTGTGTGTGGACCACTACCCCTTCACAGTGTCTCGCATTAGGGCAAAAGCTTTTGTCCATCTGCTTACTTAAATGAATAAATTACTTGAAACTGCAACAAGACATCTTTATTCTTCCAACAGGGAGGGTATCAGAGAGTGTCTCCTAGATTTGCTATCAAAAGTGATTTTATCTGGAATAATCCTTTGTATTCTGTTCCTTCACAGTCTCTAGGCACCATTACCTAAAATGCATACTTGAGTATAAATGTGACTACAGCATCAGCATGCAGGATTTCTTCCATGCTGTAGCATGTCTGCACGTTGTATTACATAAGCATTTAGTGTACACTGAGCACAACACTCATTACTTCTGCCCCCATGCACTTGGTTAGTAAAGCTGTGGGCATGGCGGCGTGTACTTCTCTTTGTCCACAAGGACTTTGTAACAACCATACTTCTCTGCAGCTGAATGTCACTTCAGCAATGTATCCCCAACCAAATACACCACATGGAAATGTGTCGCTGCCTAGGTGCCTGAAGTCATTGTCTAGAAATGCCGTTTTGGTGTTAAAATAACTCCAACCTATTTGATGTGCATTGGATGAGAGACGCTGCTGTCCTTGTCTTTTTCTTTGTCATGGTCTATTTATTTGGACATTGAGAATCCTAAATGACAGAGAAAAGCTACATAAAGATACTTGTTGGATTTTATTTATTTATTTATTTCAGTTTGATAACCAGGGAAGTCCACTGGGTCAAGAAGTGCCCGTTTTCAGTGATGGCCCATGGAGAAAAGCTCCAATGTACAATAAAAGGCATACAAAGTTATACAACTGTAGTTTTCATAGGCTTGAGAAATACAGCTTAATACAAATGAAGTAAATTAAACTTATGAAAGGGAATATATATAATGAGATTTAGACATACATAGCTATACAAATGTTTTCATATACTTGAGAAATGCAGCATAATACATATGAGGTAAATTAAACTTATGGCAAGAAATGCAGAAAATGAGATAAAGGTGGTGGTGATGTATATGCATAGTTAGATACAGTTAAATATAGAGTATCTAAATAGGATTATCCCAGTTGCAATAGGAGACTGTCCAGTGTACGTTTAATGGAGTCAAGTAGTAGGTGAGTAAAGGTGTGAGGAGTAGGTGTAGATGGGGTAGTTATGTTGGACAGTGGAATGGGCATGTCCATTTTAAAGATAGGTGTGAGAGCAAGAGTGATTTGAAGTTAGTCTGATTTGATGTATTTTAAAGGGGTGGAGGGAGGGAGTTCCATAGTTTAGATAAAGAGCAGGATAGCAGGAGATGGCCAAGGGGTCATGAGGGTTTATAGATTTGTAGGAGGTGTTGGTTTTCTGATCTAAGTGAGCAGTTAGGAATGTAGGGCGTTAAGGTGATAGAGAGAGAGGGGCAGTTGGAGGGTTTGAAGATGATCTTTTTTGCAGTGCTGAGTTTAAGGAAGGTGAGGTAATTGGGCAGTTGAAGCCATTGTAGAGTATGGAGAGAGTGGCAATGGTGGGAAGGGTTTTTTGAATTGGTAGTGAATTTGCTTATTTTATTGTAGCAGTATTCAAGTTTAGATTGCAGGCCAAGTTGGGGATTGATAAGTAGGGGAGCACTGTACATAAGAGAGAGGAGAAGTTAGGAGGAGGCTATGGTTTTTCTGGTGGAGGAGGTGAGATAGTGGTTGTGGCTATACAGGAGCCATAGCTTTTGCTGGATTTTCTTGATGGTGGTTTGGATATGAGTGTCAAACTTTAGATGTTCATCAGTGATGACACCAAGCAGTTTAGAGTTTCATACAATTTCAATAGGGATGTTATTCTAATTGAATATGGAGAATGAGTTTTTGTTGATTTGTGAGTTTCTAGAGGGGGAAAAGATCATTAATTTAGTTTTATTAGCGTTTAGGGCCAGGTGATTGTTTTGCATCCAGGTTTCTGTTTAGAGAAAGCTGCTTGAGTTTGTAGAAGTAGGTCAGAGGGGGAGTATGCTGAGGAGATGATTGTTGAATCATCAGCATACTGGATTAGTGAGGATACAGGGATGGTGCTGTGCAAACTATTGATAAATATGTTGAAGAGTAAAGGACCTAGAACAGAACCTTGGGGCACTCCAGTGGGGGTTTGAAGGAAGGGAGAGATAGAGGATTTCCACTGGATGGCTTGCTGTCACTCAGAAAGGTAGCTAGTGAACCAGGCTATGGTTGAAGTAGAAAGGTTGAGAGAGGAGAGTTGGGATAGGAGTAGAGGGTGGGAGTGGGTGTTAAAAGTGTTGAATAGGTCAAGGAACAAGGAAGATACAAGTTTGCCAGAGTCACACGCTTGATTGATGGTCTTGAGAAAGGACAGGAGGACAGTCATGGTACTGTGGACTGGGAGGAAGCCGTATTGAGTGGGGATGAGGAGGTTGTTGTGTGTTAGATATAGCATCAGTTGTGAATGGATACATTTCTCCAGGATTTTAGACTGTGGGGAAGGGATGGCAATATGCCTATAGTTGGTGGTGTTAGTGTTTTTGCCTCCTTTATGAAGAGGAATGATGTAGGCATGACACCAGATAGATGGGACATATGCTTCTTGGATGGATCTGTTTATTAAGATGGAAATGGGAAAGGCAACACTGTCAGCAGATAGTTTCAGGAATGCAGATGGAAGATTGTTAGGTGCTTTGCAGCTAGGTTATAGTTGGAGGAGAAGTTTTTTTATCATCCCTGTAAGGTGAGTTTTAGGTTGTATGGCGAGGTGAGGAGGATGCTATCAGAGGGTTGGTAGGCAGGTGAGGTAGGGGTTGGGGTTTGTGAGAGAAAGAGGAGGACAATTTAGCTATACAGTCAACAAAGAAGGAGTTGAATTGGGAGGCAGTTTCAAGATTGGTTAAAGTTGAGCTAGGACAGGGGTTATCTTTGTTACCTGGGTGGAGGAGGGAGGAGATAGTGTCCCAGAATTTGTTAGGGTTCATTGAGTGTTTGGATTGAAGTTTGGAGTAGCATGCTTTATGGTCTCTAGCTATTAATTGTTTTATGGAGTTTTGGAGTTGTTTGAATTCAAGTAAGAAGTTAGGTTGTTTTTTTGGGGGGATATTTTTATCATGTTTTATCTCTTTGGAGCATGGTAAGTTTGGTATCTTTTGATAGCCAGGGGGAGGCTTTGGACTTGATGCATTTGGTTCTAAGAGGAGCATGGTTACTGAGTAGATTTAAGAATGTATTATTGAAGTAGGTGATGGCATTATCAAGGGGCAGGGTTCTTAGGGGAGACCAGTCAGTGAATTTTTGACATTCGAAAAAAAAGTTTGTGGGTTGAAGTCAGAGAGGTTGTGGACTTTATTTACATCCTGAGTTTTCAACTATGAAGCATAAGTACTTTAGAACTACAGATGCAGTTAGAGTTTTTCTATCATTAGATTATCAGAGAATGGAATAATTGTATTTGTATTTCTCTGTGAAACTGAAATAATTGATTTATTTATTTTTATCTGACATTTGTTTACCGAGGATGTCTGACTGGGCTAGTAGCCCATTTTCAGCAGGAGCCCAGGGAGAAAAGCTCCACATATAAAAGTATAACATTAAAAAAGTATAGCATTAAAAAGGTTCAACATTAAAATAAACAATCTGGGACAGGTACAATCATTACAATAGTTGTAGGATCTAATTAATACAACTACCAGTCTTACACAGAATTAAATAAGACAGATATACTGGGGTATACAAAATTAGTCTGCAGAAAACAGGTCATCACTCGACAATTTCTAAAACAGCATTGAGAAATATAAGAAGTATGACAACATTCAAAAATGTGGATACAAGTATTATCAGAGTCATGGACAGCAGCAATCAGATTTAGAGAATGCTGTACATTTTATCTAGAGAACTCTGATGAGGTTTAAAATAAGTAGACAGGAAATTAAATAATTAGTGAGAAGACAGATGAGTAGAAATGTAGAGAAAATTACAGTTGTGGATGATGTTTGGAGAGATTACAAGAGGACTTAGGGTTGACTATGGAATTTGGCAAGTGTAGATGTAAAGCAGAATAAAAAAAAGTGTTGGAGGAATGAAGAAGAAAAAATAACAGCTCAAACTGGGGATGAACAGGAGCATGACCAGTTGTCATTTAGATGAGTTTTAAGCAGATTTTTGAACAAAGTAGGGTTAATGGTATTAAAAATATTCTGAGGGATGGAACTGCATGATTTAGAGATGTGATATGAATAAAGGGAGTCCTCAGAGCTGTTATTGGATTTAGATACTTTTAGCAGGAATTTGTTAGAGGATCTTAGCAGTCTTTTATTAGTGTGGGTTTGTACTATGGTCTGGAGGGCTGGACATTTATTAAGTTAATATATGATAGAATGGGTTACTATAAGTTGTAAAACACCACAATCTAAGGCACTCAGGACAGTAGATTCAACACCTTTAATATCCAGTGAAAAGATAAAAACCAATAGTGTCACAACAGTACAGTTTAGCGCGCTTTCACCCAGTATAATACTAGGCTTCTTCAGAACAAAGAAACAACCCTATACAATCCATTTAAATAATTCAACACACCCAGTCACGTCAAAGGGTCAATTAACTATACATATCCAAATTAATTGCAATAGGTTAACCCTATAAAACCTTACTAGATACATAAAACTACAATGAATTGCAAGACTTATATCAACTCATAAAATAAATAGTTCATATTAAAATTGCACCTGATCCCCTAAATATTCATACTACTGTAATATGAAATATTAAATCCTAAAATACTGTTCTAAAAGTTCCTGTACAAAACCCTTGTGTGCAGTAATACATCCTACTTGTTTAAAATTAAATAAATAAATAAGTCAGTAAATAAATGTTATAAAATCCTCGACATGCAAAGCAATAAGAGCAATATTCGTAGCAGCAATATATATATATATATATATATATATATATAAATTGTGTGTAATATTACAATTTAGCAGCCCTAAATTTAAAAACACTGTTAATACTAATGTGGTCATTGAGTCCAGGGGATCTACCTGCATCCAACTTCAACTGCCAAAGCAATTCCCTGTATTCCACCCTGGACTCCCAAATCCCCCCTCGGGGATCAACTAACACTTGTTCCAACACAAAAAATTTGATTTTCATTTCCTTACAAGTTAAGGAATGTCTAAAGAAGGCATTTGATTCTTTCCTTTTTGAAACGTCATATAAATGCTTATAGACCATTCTCCTAAGCGGTCTCTCGGTTTTACCTACATAAAAACTCTGAGAGATTTCACACTGGATATTAAAGGTGTTGAATCTACTGTCCTGAGGGCCTTTGAGGGATAAGCAGTTAGATAGCTCTAGCCATTATAGTTGTTGGACAGCAACACAGTGACGAGTTCTGTGAGACAGGTTTGCAATGAATTTGGTGCTTTAGTGGTAACATGTTTCCAGCTTGTTTAGGTCTGATTTTCTAAGGTTTGCGACTATAGGAGAAGCGTACAGTAGTGTAGATAATAGGTGGGTCCTGGCGATAGCTTGTCTGGAAGAGTTGGTAAAGTAGGACTTTACAAACTAGTTTTATGTCGAGTTTTTAAATGACAAGTGATGCATGTTTGTCAAATCTCAAACTGCTATCAATGGTGACACCTAATAGCTTGGTTTCTGAGACTGGCTCAATTAATGTGTTGTTAGATGAGACAATCTTAAAGTGCTGAGGGAAGTTGCAGATTTGTTATGAAAAAGCATTAATTTAGTTATGTTAGGGTTTAGAATGACCTGATGGTTGTGTAGGTATGATTCAAAGGTAGAAAAGGACACAGTGGATTCATCTGTGTATTGGATGATAGTGGCAAGGCTGGTAGCAGTGTGAAATTTGTTTGTGAAGATAGACAAGCAAAGTGGTCCTAGTATTCAGCCTTGTGGAGCACCAACAGGTATGGGTAGCAGGGAAGAGAGATCGTTTTAGCACTTCACAGCCTTATGGTGATCAGAAAGATAGCTGTGGAGTCAGAAGGGTTTTTTTAAATATGTTCAGGGATGCAAGCTCATATAAGAGCCTTCAGTAGGATGCTGTATCAAATGCCTTTGACATATCTTGAAAGATAGAGGAGACAAGTTGCCCATTATTTTTGAGTTGATTTACAACTATGGTGAAACTTAATATGGTCATTGTAGTGCTGTGTCTAGGTTGAAAGCCATGTTGTGAATTGGTTAGCAAATTTTTAGTCGATTGTCTAATAACTGAGAATGAATGCATTTTTCCACAATTTTTGAAAGTGTTGATAGAATTGATATTGGTCTATAACTGATAAGTTATAGTGAGAGCCATATTTGTGGACAGATATTACATAGGAGATTTTCCAAATCTTAGGGATGTATTGTTTAGAGATGGATCTATTGATCAAAATTGATACAGGGTAACAGATGACATCAGCTGCTAATTTGAGGCGTCCATTTAGTAGCTGATCAGCAGCAAGTGATGTGGGTTTTAGTTTGTTTAACATTTTTTTTATTCTGTCTGTTTGGAAGGGTTGGAGAAAGAGTGTAGTAGGGGTAATATTGGTTCCAGGTGAGCTGACTAGTGGAGTATTGTTATCATTTTTTTATGAGTGAGAGTATAGAGATGGTGAAGAAAGAGTTGAATTGGTAGCTGTACTTTCTTTAGAATTGGAGGTATTGGGGGTTAGGGTTGAGGTTAGTTCTGGATGTAGAAGTTACTTAATGGTACCCCAGCATTTTTGTGTATTGTTTTAGTGTTTGTGTTGGATTCCGGTATAAAAAAGTTTCACTCTTGATTTTTTTTTGGGATATATTTCTTAAGTAATGATAGTTATTGAAGGAGGCTTTACTTTTGTTGGCCTGATTTTGGGACCAGAGTTTCTTCATTTAAGTCACTGAATGGTTTATTTAGTAAGCTATGAACAGTATTTAGCTTTAGTTCTAAAATTCCTGATGGGAGTCAGGCTGTTCAGAATATCCAGAAATTGTTAAAATACTGAACAGCTGAGTCTAGTGGGAGGTGTTTTAGCAGGTGCAGTTGCAATTCTGGAAAAGTAATTTATAAGTATCTGTGGAAATGTTTCTTTTGTTGTGTACTTATTTGTACATCACACTTTTAGTGGGGCAGTTACAGTGCCTCAGGAGATAGGTTGGTATGTGGTCACTTAGGTTGACTGGGAGACAACCTGAGTGATAGATTAGTGAGGGTTTGTTGGTTAGGATCCAGTCAAGAATTGACTGTTTGTTGCTGTGTTTGTCTCCCATGTTGGTTTGTGTACCATGTGGGTGAAACCATGCAAGTTTATGTAGTTGGAGAGGTTTTCTGAGGAGCAAGTTTGCCATTCAGTAACAAAGTCTCCTACTATTATGGTTTCTTGACAAAATGTGATGGATGACCAGGAAAGTAGGTTTTCAATTACAGAATTACAGATGGGCTGTTTCTGAGAAGGATGTATACTGATAATAAGACTATGTGTTTATTGTGGTTGATTTTTAGGTGGGAGACTGGTAGTTCATTGTTATTTAGGTGTGGGGGTTGACTTGTAATTGCTCCAGATTAAGTGAGTCTTCATATATTATTGCTACTCCTCCACCTTACATTTGTATTCTGTCTAGTCTATGGATGTTGTGGCCAGAGGGTAGGATTTTGTTATTGTTTATGTAAGCCAGGTATCTGTTAAGACTGCTATGTCAGAGGTGCACAAGGGGAGGGTAGAGTGGAACTCATGTATTTTATTTAGTAGACTGCTGAGACTTGTGTTAATGAGGAGAATGTGTGAGCTATTTTGGGGTATGTTGGTAAAGGCAAGCAGATAGTGGAGTTTGATGATTGAGTTGTTTGTTGTATGCTGAAGGAAACTTGTTGGACAGATGTATGGGTTAGGTTTGGGTGTATGTCACCACATAATTGTAAGTCTGATTTTTTTATGATAGGACCGGTGTAAGAGTTTAGCTGATATTGGGAGTGTTTCAGTAATGTATGTAGATAAGTTATTTTGTGTTAGTATTTATATAAAAATGCTTCAATTTTAAAGGAGTTGAAGTGGTGTGGTGCTATATAAATGTTAGTGTATTAAGTTTGAGGTGGGGAGGGGGAAGGGTAAGAGAGAGAATGTAAGCTGATAATCATAAAGTCAAGAAAAGTGGTGAGGTGGAAGGCTAGTAAGAATAGGATGAGAATAGATACATGAAAGCATAATATTTTTGTGTTTAGGGGTATGATGTAGTAATGCTAGTAACTTAGTTTGTAGGTTTATGGTAATTTAACACAGATAAAGAACATTTACATGAGGACACTCAATGCCAGGAGATGAGCAGCTTCTGTGGGAATTTAAAAATGGCACCAACACATTAAATAACTTTTTGAGTGGCCAATTCCGGATGTAGGGGGAGGGGGAGGGACTCCTCAGCCAGAGAAGATATGTGATACCACAACTATTCTGTGCTCTGTCCTTGGGTGAGGAAATGCAGGAGAAAAAAACAATCAGGTGAGATTACTCTTATTGATTTTGTTCATCTTCTCTAATGATTGGCCAGTAAAGGGTTTGTTTCAAAACAGCATAATATTGACTTATTTCTTGTAGAAAAAATGGCCAGTGTGAGAAGTAAAACTGAAAAAGAAAGCACTGATTACTTAACATGACTATTAATAATGGATGGGGGAATTCTAAAGGGGTGTGGGATGGGGTAGGCAGCTGTCTCCTTAGACGGAGCGTGTGCTGTTTGACCATGAATAACTCAGCATTGTTCAGTTTATTGGCAACTCTTCATTTTTCATTTATATAATGCTGTTCTCATATCAATGACAATGAATCTACATTGGTTTATTTTCTATCCCTGCTTTGGGGTTGTGTTGGTACAATTTTATCCTTTAAAAAAGTAAAGAGTTTTCAGTTTTGTATTTCATAAAGATCACTACTGGTGTAGTATTATTTCTAGTAACAGCTTGTAGTTATTGAAGAAAATAAGTGATACGATTGATGTCCCACTGAGTGATATTTAATGACAAACTAATCAAATCTAGGCTGTCCTGGCAACCTCTGAGAAATCCATTTTGTGAATCCTGTGTCAGATATTGGAGGAAGCCTTACAATCTTCCTTAGAATGTTTTTGCTGTGAATATTATTATTCAGGACCTTAATAAAAGGCTATTAGTTGATAAGATATCTAAGGCATTGACTTTCCTTTGTGAAAAGGAATGTTTAGCAAGTGACTTTTTCCTTCTATATATTATCAGCACATAAGTTCCATAACTAAGAGAATGCAGAATTAAAATATCCACATATTGTGAGAGAGTGACACAGATTAAAATATACAACAATTTACCTTCTGCCACTATAAAGTGTCCATACATTGTCTAGGGATTATTGGACCATGGCACATATGGTTGTTCACCTAATAGCTAGTAAGAGAGGACAGAGGAATTCTAAAGGGGTGTGGGATGGGGTAGGCAGCTGTCTCCTTAGACAGAGTGTGTGCTGTTTGACCATGAATAACTCAGCACTGTTCCGTTTATTGGCAACTCTTCATTTTTCATTTATATAATGCTGTTCTCATATCAGTGACAATGAACCTACATTGGTTTATTTTCTATCCCTGCTTTGGGGTTGTGTTGGTACAATTTTATCCTTTAAAAAAGTAAAGAGTTTTCAGTTTTGTATTTCATAAAGATCCCTACTGGTGTAGTATTATTTCTAGTAACAGCTCGAAGTTATTGAAGAAAATAAGTGATACGATTGATGTCCCACTGAGTGATATTTAATGACAAACTGACCAAATCTAGGCTGTCCGGGCAACCTCTGACAAATCCATTTTGGGAATCCTGTGTCAGATATTGGAGGAAGCCTTCCAATCTTCCTTAGAATGTTTTTGCTGTGAATATTATTATTCAGGATATTAATAAAGGGCTATTAGTTGATAAGATATCTAGGGCATTGACTTTCCTTTATGGAAAGGAATGTTTAGCAAGTGACTTTTTCTTTCTATATATTATAAGCACATAAGTTCCATAACTAAGAGAATGCATAATTATAATAGCCACATATTGTGAGAGAGTGACACAGATTAAAATATACAACAGTTTACCTTCTGCCACTATAAAGTGCCCATAAATTGTATGGGGATTGTTGGACCATGGCACATATGATTGTTCACCTAATAGCTAGTAAGAGAGGACTTCCCAGTCAATTACATTTTGCATGAATACAATCATTATCTAGAGTTCCATACCAGCTCCTAATGGCAGTATAGTTGGGAATGCTTGTTTGGCAGTAGTTATGGAGGTAATGTAGGCTTCTGTCTCAATGGATGGCTATCAGAATATATATGGAATATGGAATCTGTAGCTGCACACTCCTCGCCACATCTTTCATCAGTCACAACATGGGGATCATATATTTTCATTTAAGGAATCAGCCATTGCTAAAGAACCGGGTAACTTTTACAGGAGCCACTGACATTTTCATGTCAGGTAAAATATAAAAAGATAGACGGCTGGATTCACGAAGGCTTGCACGGTGTCTAAGAGTAGTGTAAGACGGCAGACAGCCAATATGTCTACCGAGCAATCCAACAACAGCCGGCAGGGCTGTGCATGAGAGCTCCTAAAACTACTCTTGCACGGACAGTGTTATGTTATGCAAATTACCTCATTTGCTGCTGAAAGCTATGCAAATGAGGTAAATTTGCGATCCAGGAAACACTAACCTGTCTGTGGAAGAGTAGAGTTATTTGCATAAATGTACTCCGTTGGTAACGGAGTACCGTTCTGCAAATAGCAAAACGGAGCTATGACAGCTCCAAATAAAGGATGCATCCAGTTGAGGAAGCATGCCAATGGCCAGATATAAGGCCATTGGCATTTTTATCGTTTGAAAATTAATAAAAATCAAAATTTTTTTTCCCCGATCTCAGATGTTTAAGCATAGCGCAGCGCCGTGCAAATGTGTTGCGCTTTAAAAAATGAAAATAAATAAAAAATAGGCAAAAATAGGCATTCTTATTAAAAATATTATTCTGCCATGCAGGTGAATGGCAGGCTGAAGACAACATGGCTACTGAGTAGTGGTTGCTAAGGGGGAAAGCTCAGTTTGAGAGATGTAACTAAGCATTAGTAGGTAATCCTATGCAAATGAGGATAAGGATAGTAAATCCCAATTTTCCCCGGCATGTGAGCCATGTCCCTAGAGTGTAAGTGCAGGAGTAGGGGAGTAGTAGAGTAGAAGATAGGTGACATCATGAGGGGGTATGTATGAAAGACTGTAAGCTTACTGGAGCAGAGTGGCTTGTGTTTGCTGTGAGTTACTCAGGATTGGAAGAGGTGTGTCTACAGTTGTCCTAGCTGAATACCAGAAACCGAAGGTGTATGCCATGGATATCACTGAAATTTCTTGCAAACATGCTTACACCGTGTGTGTGTGTGGGCGCCTGTAAACCTGTCTAAGCCTGTGTGTGTGTGTGTGTGTGTGTGTGTGTGTGTGTGTGTGTGTGTGTGTGTGTGTGTGTGTGCACCCATCTAAGCCTGTGTAAGCCTGTCTAAGTCTGTGTGTATGGATGTGCACCCGCCTAAGCCTGTGTAAGCCTGTGTGTGCGCGTGTGCACTCGTGTGCACATGTTTGCACTTGTTTGAGTGGCGCTGCCCCTTGTGGAAACAGAAAGGGAAAAGGAAGGAAAAGAAGTAGTAGGAAGTTAAACAAGGAGAACTAGCAGAGCTGCCAGGTGAAATAAATCAGAATCAGCCAATTACACAGGCAGTACACTAGCCCAGCCCAGCACTTAAAACTCTGCAAACATTCCCCCATGTTTTTCTCAAAAACACTGCAATACTGCAGCATACAAAGACAGTGAAAAGTTAAAAAGCTTAACACAGACAAAAAATGTTAGGGGCTACGATTGCTATTATAAGCCAACATGTGCAAGATGCTGAGGGTTGTGCCATTGTGAATGCTGCTAAGCAACCCACAGTGAGGAGACGGAGAAGAGTGTACAGACGCAGGGTAACCTACCAGGGGCTACATGAGCTGGAGATAGTGGAGCGCTATAGAGTGGACAGAGACCTCCTGCAGTAAATTGTTCAGCTGTGCAGGCCACGCCTCACACACAGAACCAACAGAGGGGAACCCATCCCAGTGGAAACCAAGGTATGTGTTGGCCTAAGAATACTAGTAACAGGTACCTTCCAGAGACCAACTGGTGATATGATGGGGATTTCACAGGCATCAGCATCCAGGGTACTGCACCAGTTCCTGAATGTCATGTCAGCACATGTCGTTGATCATGGATATTTCTCCAATTCTCGTGAGGCATTGGCCAGCAATATGCGTCTCTTCCAGCAAATAGTGGAATAACCTGAGGTAGTGGGTGCAATTGACTGCACGCACATACACATCAAAGCACCAGCAGGTGAGTGGGGTAGGGCCTACATAAACCGCAAGGCCTTCCCCTCAATCAACTGCCAGGTCATGTGTGATGCCCAGGGCATAATACAGAATGTGTGTGCTGGCTGCCCTGGAAGCTACCACGATTCCCATATCTGGCATCTGACGCAGCTGTACTAGACATTTGCCAATGGGGACATCCCTGATGGTCAACTAGTGGGGGATGCTGGATACGCACTGGAGCCGTGGCTGATGACACCCATCAGAAATGCACACACACCTGAACAAGAACTCCATAATGAGGCACACACACAAACACGAAATGTAATCGAGCATGTGTTTGGGATGCTCAAGTCACGGTTCTGGTACCTGGACACATCTGGTGGAGCCTTGCAGTACTCACCAACTACAAGTACCCAAATTGTCATGGTATGTGCCATGCTACACAATATGATGCTGCAAAAACAGCTGCAGCAGGAACAGCATGGGGCAGGACCAAACAGCCCCCCACCATTGCCAAGGCCATCACAGGCAGAGCGTGACTCGGAGGAGGAACAACCTGAGCCTGCCCCAGTAGGCAGAAGGAGGCGTGCCCAGTATTCCTTGGCCTTGGAAAAGAGGCAACGCATAGCACATACACTGGCTCAGTAGGAACCCTGGAAATTATACCTCTCTCCGACTCACACATAAAATAAAAGGGATGCCTAACTTGACACTACCTGTTTTCAAACATGTATAGGGAGTGTACTATGTGCATCTGACATAGGCAGCCCTGCAGCACCACCTGAGTCATGATTGCTATGTTTTAAGCAATATAAAGCAGTGTTAAGCAGCTTTTACCACTGTTTAGCATATTTAAGCACAATAGCGTGGAGCTGCACACCACACAAACTAGCGCAACGTTGAGCAATGTTGGGCAATGTTGGGCAAAGTCAGGCAAAGTTGAGCAAAGTGGGGTAAACACCCTCACACTTGCTTTACTGTTCCTTAACCAGTGAGGTCTGCCCAGCAGGAAAATAAAAAGCAGTGACAGGGCTCGAACTCAGGATACTGTGCACTATAGTCACAGTACTGAACCACTAAGTCATGACAGCATTTCACTGGCACAGACACAACAGGACAATTGTAGACTAATGCAAACACAAATAAATGCTGTAGCATGCCCTCTGAACTTCACCCCAGGCCTATGCAGACAGATAACAGCAGGTCAGGCAGTGTGATGTGGGTTGGATAGGTTATGAAGTCACAAACTAATATACGTGAAATTGGAAGCTAAGATCTGTAGTACAGTAGTATGCCTCAAGCCCGTACAATAGGCAAAAGTGCATACTGAAATGGAGTACCTGACATAGCAGTGCAGGCCTAGCAAATGTGTAGAAGTGTCAGGTGAACCCCTCATCCTATGTACACCCACAGTAACAATCAGGTGTGCCCCCGGGTAGAAATGTACAAATAATAGCTGTCCGCCCTGTATGTAGAAATGTAGATAAGTCTATGCAAAGTGACTCATGGAAGCCCTGCTGGCACAGCATGCTTCCTGTTGATGTACAAAACAAAGGTGAGCCCTGAAGTAAAAACCAACTTGATTTTTCACACACATATAGTATATATGTCCATACTGGGCATGCTCACACACTTAAATAAATGAAGCAAATGTCAGTCAACAACATACTGAAAGGTCATACTGGGCATGCTCACGCACTTAGGCCATGTCTGAGTACAGCAGTGGGCCACACATATCTGGCAGTTGCAATTCTTAGCCCAGAAACTTGTCACTATTCATCAATCCTGCCTTGCGCTCACAGTGATCTGAAAACAGACCCATATAATATATTGGACTCCTGTCATAATCAAACTATGTACTACAAGTACTTAAGTTGTTCAAAAAAAGTGAAAATTCAAAGAAGATCAATAAATCTCCGATCAGTATGATCAATAAACAATGAGCACTCCTAACATTATCTAATTCATGTTCTGGCAAAAATATTGTTAAAGAGTCCATAACGAACCATGAAGCTTTCTTTCGCTATGTCATAAATATCAATGAATATCAATATCAATAAAGAGCATTAGCAGCCTGAAATACATGCCATACACAGACCATCTCAAAATGCTCCAGCTGTACTCTCTCACATGTCGCCTACTCAGAGGTGATCTCCACCTAACATACAAAGCTATGTCAAACACAGAACTGTTGGCCATGCTCCACATAAACCACTCACAATCCCTCTGCTCTTCAGCCACAAAACCCAGAGTGAAATACAAAAGGAAGGGGTGTATCCATTTACCTTATGGATACCCACACCTTTAGGTTAGTGGCACAGCATGAGGCCTTGGAGACAATACAAGTGCAACTAACATTGGGCAAAGCTGCATATCAGAGTGTAGCCTGCTACAGATCACATATCTTGTCTCCGGAACCTCACTCAGTATTCCTGAGAACAGTGGAAAATATAAAGGTCCTACCAAACACCATTATATGAGGAGATTACAACTACCCAAACACTGAGTGGGAGAATTACTCATGTACAACGTCCTTTGCCCAATGTTTCCTAGAGTTTAAAAACTCAAACGCCCTGGAACAGCTGATCACCATGCCCACTAGAGGTGACAACGTACTGGACCTGATCATCACCAACATGGGGTACCAGTGTTCCACAACAGAGATAAACCCCTTGCTGGCAATATCAGATCATAAAGTAATCACACTGGACATCCACATCCCGCAACCCCCCCCCCAGCCAAGGAAACCACTGTGAAGACATTTTCAAAAGCAAACTGCACACTTCCCAAGAACAAAGTGAAAAGTTCCAAAGCCCCCTTGCTATCGGATAATGCTATACAATCTGCCAAATCATTTACAAGTGCATTCTATGAGCATCTACAGGGATGCATGGATCGAGACATCCCAAATAAAACCAAGACGTACTCCTCCAAAAATAAGAAATCAATCTGGTGGTCGTTGCCCATAAATAAGCTATACAACAGAAGGAGGAAAACGAACACATGATAGAGCAAACTTCACAAAAGGAAAGGCATCACTGATCATTATTAGGAAGAAACAATGATCGCTCATAAAATAATCCAAGGCCAGTTTCTAAAGACAAATTGCCAAGGAATGTAAGAATAAAAACCACAAAGCCTTCATTAGCTATACCAAACATTTAGGTGGTAACTTCCAAATATGCTGTCAGCTACTGCAAAATGGCAAGAAATACACTGAACCAACTTACAATGCCCACATCCTGGAGGACAAGTTCAGTGCAAACCCCCCCCCCATCACCCCCAAAAGGGCCTGTGTCCATCCCAGAAGAATGCAGAGCCCCAGACTTCATGGACATGCAAGTAAAAACAGCCCCCTACAAAGCTAAGAACACAGCATCAATGGGACTGGATGGTGTCCCAGGCTGCGTCTTACACCAGCCCCAAAAGGAACTACACCCTCACCTACATTCACTGTCCAGACTCAACCTTACCACAGGCTATGTACCCAAAGAATGGCATAGAGCAACAGTCATCCAGCTCCACAAAGGGGGTGCCACAACAGAACCTGGAAACCATTGCCCTATAGGCCTACTCAGCCTTGTCTGCAAAGTTATGGAGCAAATTATCATGGAACCCATAAACAGAGACATTGGGGACCTCCAGACACTGGACTCTACCCAACTTGGCTTTGTTAAAGGCAGATCCTGCCTCCTAAACCTAGTTGACTTATTTGAAACAGTTACCAAGGGCATAGATGGAGATGAAAGTAGTCCACACAGCCCACCTGGACCTCACTAAGGCCTTTCGACACTATTCCCCACTCTGTCATCATGGACAAGCTTACCAGCATGAACATTAACAGCTATGTCACAGAATGGGTGGCCAACTGGCTCACAGATCAAACACACATGTTCAGAGTTCCGGGTGCCATGTCCGACTCTAAACCAGTCACAAATGGCATCCCACAGTTCTTGGTCCTGGGACCCCACCTGTTCAGTAGATACTGCTCAGAGGTACAGGCAAGCATGGGAGGAGTATGACTGAACAAGTTTGCAGATGACTACTAACTGTGGTCCATAATCGACTCTACGGCTGACACAGACATCCTCCAGAAGGGTCTTACAGAGACAGATACCTGGTGTCAAAACAATGCCCTCAAGCAGAATGCCAAAGAATGCATAGTCATCCCCTTTGGATAAAACAAAGTGCACACAAATTACCACATAGGTGGTAATCCAGTATATACAGAGAAAGTAATTATGGCCCTGGGGACCCAGGTAGATAGTAAACTCTCCTTAGATGATCACATGGCCAAAGTGTTTAGAAATTCCTTCTATGTAGCCCACCTAATGTTATCTAATGTAACCCACTTTGTCTAGTCTGATGATGTCACCATCCTACAAATATACTTGTGGAAAAGAAAACTCCCAGTAATGTGTATAGCGAGTCATGTAAATGCGTACTCCTCTAGTATCATAAAGTAGTTAGGTAGGGCTTTAAATCCTTTACTTGGCGTGTGTGTGTGTATCTCCTTGGAGAGGAGCAACCTTTTTGGAGACTACTAAAACACGTTAAAAGTGGTATATGTATCTTTGTCAAGTCTGATGATGTCACCATCCTACAAATATACCTGTGGAAAAGAGAGCTACCAGTAATGTGTATAGCATGTCATGTTAATGCGTACTCCTGTAGTATCATAAAGTAGTTAGGTAGGGGTTTGAATCCTGCACTTGACAACTGTGTGTCTTTGTGTGTGATCTCCTTGGAGAGGAGCAACCTTTTTGGAGACTACTAAAACACCTTAAAAGTGGTATACTTATCTTTGTCAAGTCTGATGATTTCACCATCCTACAAATATATCTGTGGAAAATAGAGCTCCCAGTAATGTGTATAGCGCATCGTGTTAATGTGTACTCCTCTAGTATCATAAAGTAATTAGGTAGGGGTTTGCATCCTGCATTTGATGAGTGTGTGTGTGTGCTTTATGTGTGTGACACTGTTGGTCAATGTGTTGTGGGTTTTGCTTTTACTACTGCGTGACATATCACAATGACAACAGTATGTGCATTGCACATGTCAGGTAGCTGTGTGGCAAATGCATATACGTACATGTGACCTCAATTATTTCGTAGGTGGGAACCCTGCTTTCTCCAT
The DNA here is from genome assembly GCF_019279795.1 of Protopterus annectens. Classification (NCBI taxonomy): domain Eukaryota; kingdom Metazoa; phylum Chordata; order Ceratodontiformes; family Protopteridae; genus Protopterus; species Protopterus annectens. Next base: position 1,428,387,908 of record NC_056732.1, on the reverse strand, counting down.
GAACATTTGACCTGTTAATAACAGCCTGAATATTTGACCTGTTAATAACAGCCTGCATTTAAATTGGAACCTGTGTTCTGAGAGACAACCTTACAAGACTATCTGCAAATATACAGAGCTGAGTATAGTTTTCTTTATTATAGAGTTTAATTGTTGCTTAGATATCTGTTGTCTCACTGTTCTGAGAGTCTGATCTGCAAATATACAGAGCTGAGTATATTTTTTTGGTTTTATAGTTTATACTATTAGTGGTTGCTCAAATCTCTGCTGAAACTGTCTTCCTCATCCCCCCTCCCTGTTTTTGGTTTGTAGTTTAAATTTGGTGGCTTTTGCAGTGCCCACCCCACTGTAGATTTGATCTAGGACACTCCCACAGTCCCATCTCTTTACCGCATTCTACCTAATAAACCCTTTCTGCACTTGCTTTTAGTCCTTTTTAATTTAATTGCATTTTTCAAACTGTATGTGGTCTAATATTGCTACATACTCAAGTGTGCCAGCTTGCACTGCATGTGAATTGTTTTTACTACTTTTTTTGCTACTTTTCTGTAAAAAAAAAAACTGTAAGCCTGTTTCCTACCTTTCCTGTAACTAGTGTTCCAGATACAGATTTGCTGTATCCAGGACTGTTTGTAAGCTTCTGAGCCCCCCTAGCCTTTCTGTGTTGGAGGGAAGCCTTCTAGCTTATCAGTGGGAGTGGTAAGCATTAGGTAACCTGTCTACCACATAAGGAGTGGTTCTGGCCCAGAATTTGTAATTATTGGCCGTTTGGGCAATCTTCCATCTCTCTCAACTTTCTGATTTGAAAGCCTGCATTTGCACTTGTTTCTGTCCTGTAACTCGTCTAGTGCAGATACAGATTCTTAGTTTTAGCACTTAAATTTGCTTATTCATACTCAGCACTTGTTCAGAACTTGTAAGCACTAAATAAGCTACTAATTACTATAGCACTCAGTCTTCCTCATTACCTAAAGGAAAACAGTTTTTGTACTTACTTTTCTCACTGGCGTTGAGAAAAACAGCTCTTTTACTCACTTTCCTCACTTATCTAGAGGAAAATAGTTTTTTATTCAGGCATGTCCAAGGGTCAGCTCCCAGTGTTCTCCCCTGTCTATCTGATGAATCTGGGCATCTTGAGGCAATGTAGAAATTGCCTCATGTACACAGACAACCCTCTCCTCCTACCACTCAACACTACAACCTGTGAGGGATGCACTTATCTAGCCAAACTGGAGGTAAAGCTCTCACCAACCAAGACTGAACCTGACAGTCATGAGGAGAAGGTAAACATTTGCACCACACCACACTCATCACATAGTCTCACTACGTCTACACCACCAAAATCCACACATAGAAACTCAAAAACATTCGCGGAGGCTCTCAATAATAATCTGCCTAAGCAACAGAGACCTCCAAAGTAGAAACACAAGCAACCTCCATCCCCCAACACAACCCAAATGACACATAGCCCACAGATTCAGTGTGCCACTCAAACACAGCCAATAAGGCAAAACAACATACCTAACACACTAGTCATAGGTGACTCTATAGTCAGGCACACTGATGTCCCACTCACCAGGCTAAACAAGGAGAAGGTTACTGTCAGCTGCCTGTCGGGTGCCAGGATCCACCACATAACCCACGCGCTCAGGTCACTCCACAACAAGTACAAATATGACTCTGTTATTGTCCATGTTGGTGTGAATGACTTGAGACGTACCTCCCTGGACTACATGAAAAGAGACATGGAAGAGCTCTGCGATCTTGTAGCCCAGGCAGGTATGACCCTAGCCCTGAGTAGCATTCTGCCATTGCCCAGAATGATACTGCAGTACAAGGACAAAATGATTGATTTCAACAATTGGCTAAGCTTCTTTTGTCATTCAAAGGGGACCCAGTATCTGTCTGCTTGAGATGACATGGTCGTCAGACCACGATGTTTTGCCACAGATGGCCTGCACCTGTCACCACTAGGATCCCGGATACTGGCTAAGGCTCTTGCTGCCCCTATAGTGCCTTTTTTAGGCAGGGTTCAAGTAACAAATTCACCACCATAACAGGAACAGGCAAGCAAAAACTGAGGGTAATGCTACTCAATGCTAGAAGTCTAAATTTCAAAATGCACTCACTCGAGGCACTCCTTAAAATGGAGAACATCGATATCTGTGCAGTGACTGAGACCTGGTTCAAGGCTCCAGAGAGCACCCCTGCACTACCAGGCTATAACTCATACCACACTTTTTGGCCATCTAACCTGGACCGAAACACCAAAGGTAATATTCATTAAGGATATCCACACCTCCAGGCTAGTTGCTCAGCATAATGCATCAGAGGTTATCCAAGTGCAACTAACTCTTGGCAAAACTGGAATCCAAATTGTAGCTTGCTACAGATCCCCCACCATGCCCCAGGATTCCCACTCCTCTTTTCTTGATGTACTGGAAAATATTAGGGTTCAACCAAACACCCTAATAATGGGTGACTTCAACTACCCCACTATTAACTGGGAAAACTACTTATGTACTAACTCCTTAGCGCAACACTTTCTGGAATTCATAAACTCCAATGCCCTAGATCAACTTATCCACACCCCCACCGGGGGCAACAATATCCTAGACCTAGTCATTACCAACATGAGTGACCGGTGTTCCACACCTGAAGTCAACTCCTCGTTGGTCCGATCCGACCATAAGCTAATCACCCTTGATATCCACATGAACTGGCTCCCCATCCCCCATTAAGGAAACCACAGTAAGAAATTTCTCCAAAGCCAACTTCATGCTTCTTAAGACAGAAGTAGTGAACTTCATGACACCCATGCAGATAGACAATACAATTACAACTGCTGAATCCTACACAAATGCACTCTATAAGCACCTACATGAGTGCATGGATTGTGCTATCCCAAACAGAACCAAGATGCTATCCTCCAAAAAAAGGAAGCCAATCTGGTGGTCCCCTGCCATAAACAAACTGTACAACAGAAGGAAGGAACTGTTGCAAAAGAGAGTAAAATCCCATGAGTGGAGGAGCTCCCTGGTCAGCCTCAGTAAGAAGCTGAGATCCCTTATAAGATCCTCCAAAGTTAGCTATGAAAATAAAATTGCCACTAATTCCAAGGACAATCACAAAGCATTCTATAGCTACGTCAAGAATCTCAATGGCAACACCCAGATCTGCTCTGAGTTATAGCACAAAGGCATGAAAATTACAGAACCAACTGATATTGCCAACATCCTGGCAGATAGGTTCATTGCTAACTTTACCCCCCCCCCCTCACCCCCTAAAGGGCCCATATCTATACAGGAAGAATGCAGAGTCCCTGTAATCACAACTACACAGGTGAAAGCTGCACTCTCTAAAGCCAAAAACACAGCATCCATGGGACAGGACAACATCCCAGGCTGCGTTTTACATAAACTTCAGAATGAACTGGCTCCCCACTTAAGCACCATATTCAATAATACCCTTGCATCAGGGTTTGTGCCCACTGAATGGCAAACAGCAACAGTTATCCCACTCCACAAAGGGGGAGCCATCACTGATCCCGGGAACTATAGACCTATTGGCCTGACGAGCCTGGTCTGCAAAACCATGGAACGTATCATCATGGAACTCATAAACAAAGACATTGGTAACCTCCAAACTCTGGATCCCTCCCAGTTCAGATTTGTGAAAGGAAGATCATGCCTCCTGAACCTGATCAACTTCTTTGAGGCAGTCACCAAAGCCGTAGATGAGGATAAAGTGGTTCACACAGCCTATCTTGACCTCACCAAGGCTTTCGACACCATCCCTCATTCTGGAATTATAGCTAAACTCAATAAACTAGGCATAAATCCCTACGTCACAAGATGGGTTGCCAACTGGTTCACTGACAGAACCCACACTGTAAAAGTTGCAGACTCCAAATCTGACCTCAAACCAGTGACAAGTGGAGTACCACAGGGTTCCATCCTGGGACCGCTCCTGTTTGGTATCTACTTCTTTGAAGTACAGGCTAACACAGAAGGCCTCTGGCTAATGAAGTTCGCAGATGACTGCAAACTAGGAGCCATAGTCAAGTCATCAAATGATGTGAACATCCTACAGAAGGGCCTCTCTGAGACAGATGCCTGGTGTCAGAGCCATGGCCTCAAGCTCAATGCCAAAAAGTGCAGTGTCATCCCCTTTGGTAAAAACTCTGTACCCATGAACTACCACATAGGCATCAATCTACTTAACACTGAATGCATGATAAGAGACCTTGGGACCCAGGTGGACAGTAGTCTCTACTTTGATAGTCACATCGCCACAGTAGTCAGGAAGTCCTTCTATGTGGCACACTTCATCATAAAAGGGTTCTCATCCAGGAAAAAAGAGGTCATCATTACCCTCTACCCATCACTCATTAGACCCATTATAGAGTACAATGCCCCTTTTGGAATGTACCTCACAAGACATCTGCAGCAGCTGGAAAAGCCACAGAAGTACCTCACAAAGAGGATTACTGGACTCAAACAAATGCCCTATACTGACCGCCTCAAAAAACACCAGCTTTACTCCGTAGCATATCGCCTACTCAGAGGTGATCTCTGCCTAACATATAAAGCTATGTCAAACCCAGAGCTGTTGGACATGCTACACCTAAAGAAATCCCAATCCCTCAGAGCTACATGCTCTAGGGACCTAAACTTTGTCACCACAATAAACAGGACATGCTGGAGGGATAGATTCTTATCCCAGAGACTTCCCATACTCTGGAACAGGCTACCCATCTATGTCAAGCAAAGTTCTTCATTAGCACTCTTCAAGAAAAATCTTGATGAGTGGATGGGAAATAGGAAATACACCCCAGGGATCACTTCTGTGTGTCTGCTCGTCAGTGGCACAGGAAAATAACTTGCTTGGGTGGCGTAAGCCAGGGAACCTTGTTGGCAAGGCTTGCGTAGGCCCTTGGGCTGATAGCCTAGTACCTACCTATGAACCTATGAACACATCTGTTATCTTTGCCAGAGTGTGCTGCCACTTTCCAGACCTCAGGTCACATCAGTATGCTTGTGACAAGCCCAGCCACTGCAGTGATCCCTGGCCTAGGTCATCCATGTCACACACACTCAATACGGTTTCTGTTGAATAGTGTGAGTGAGGGTTTATGCCTGAGGCATATTTCAGACCTGTTCAAACGCAGCAAAGTCTGTCAATGATGGCTATTCATTATAGGTGTACAACAACCTTTGTGGATATGCATGCAGACCCCTTATTGCTTATGTGATCCACCGAGGGATTTCAAAATACCTTTGGAAATGTGATTACCAAAGGAGAGATGACATAACACTTGGCTGTATGTACACATCGGTACCTGTTCAACATGGTGGGGGCTACTACCTATGTGGTACTGTGGGGATACTATGTTTTGTAAAAGTGGATGACTATGCTTTAGTTGGCTTATAGCTTTACAGCATGGGTTTGACACCAGGTATTTGTCTCACTATATATGACTCTCTCTCTCTCTCTCTCTCTATATATATATATATATATATATATATATATATATATATACACATCCATTGGTGTACATATACATATAGGCACATATACAGTCCACCTTTCATGGTGGGAATATCAATTATGCAAAGGATGTAAGGTATACAGTAATGTAATGATATCGCACAGTCTTGTGTGAAACGCATTGAAGGTGTTCAAAGCCCATGTAGCTTCAGCAGGCCTCACTGGCTGCAACATTGCAAACTTAACAAATCACACCCACAGTGTTTAACCACCACATGTCATATACCAGCACTGTATGCTATCTTGTTTGTCACACACTAAACCCTACATACAAATATGCACATGACAACCTTCACCAACATATATATGTCCACCCTTCACATACAGTTACAGTATGTCCCTTGCTCTATGCACATGTACAGATGTTAATATATCTGACACATTTATATCTCTCCGTATGTGTGTGCCATACACACACAAGGTCCACACTGTTGTAAGTCCCTGGACCTCACGGCTGACCTGTTGGGACTTGCTGTAACATGAACAGGTGTTACATGTGAGCACACATTAATATTAGAGGGTGTGTATATAGCTATAAATGCTAGATTAGCATACTAGCCTGGTACAGCAGTTGCCAGTGCTAAGCTACACATTAATATGATTATCATGCATGTGTTACTCTGTCACATCCATGTTTATATAGCTGTTTGCGCTACCCCCCCAAGCAGCCATTGTCCACACTACTGTACAGAACACAGCTAACATGGATCAGATGTTTGACATTTAATACTGAGCTACATGTGTCACAGTTATGTCCCCCTGCACACAGCTACACACTGATTTGTCCATGGAAGTAGTTATGCTGGACATCTGTGCATAGATACGTACCGCTGCCGCATATGGATGTTTCAAAGTATGTAGAGTACTCTTCAAAAGCATCTACTACATGCCAGTAAATACATATCTGTTACATACCTTTCCTTTGTATGTGTTGGTATTATTAATTTCCATGTTCCTTTTGCTTTTGAGTTTGCTTATGCTGTTAATGTCTCTCTCTCTCTTTCTCTCTCTCTTTCAGTGTTTGCAATGGAGTGATTGTGTGTGTGGCCAGCAAGTACAGCCTGCTTTTATAGGTAACTGCACATGTGCATGTGATAACCTCTGCACCAATTGATGGCCAGCATTTGGTAACTGTATGCAGTCTGCTGTGTGGTAATTGCAGTACTCACTGTCATAGCAACCCAGTGCTATAAATTGCTAAGTCAGGTAGGCATAGCCCTTTCAGCTTTCCAAAGTGGGGTTCATACTTGTTTGCTGTGGACACCGTTGTTTAAGTCAGAAGGTTGGTATAGTTCTTATATCTGAAGCTAGGTGTGTAGCCAGTGATTTAAATGTTGTACTCAGACCTGAATGTTGCCACTTCCAGTACACACTTGTCAGTGTAGAATTGTACTCACCCCTGCAAATGCTAACACAAGATACATGGGAGTGTGTAGTTTCTTTTCTACTTATACAATTAACTGCCATACAAAAGTAGTTATTGACATGTATTCTTTTGGCACATGAACTGTTTGTGAACTGCTATACTGTGAATATTAATGTACTCACTTCTGAACAGTTTGTGCTTTTTTAGTGTTGATATTAGCACAGGCTGCTCATGAAAACTGGACAGTTCCAGTACTGAGTATGCCTACCTACATCCTTGGTAGACCCTGAACACACAAGTATATTGTACATTTGGGTAGGGATGCAGATGTACAGAGACCATTATGTATTATTGTGTGAATGTTATCTTGCTGGACTTAAAGGGTTACTGTGTACCTGTTAGTTTATCAAGGCAAGTAGTCTGTCTGCATAGCTCCCAACTGTGGATCTATCCAGATGGTAGCCAGATGTTTGCCTGTTATTCTTTGTCTGTGCAATGCACAGGTCTTTTCAGCACTGGTACAATGGCATTGTTACAGTCAGTTGCTACCAGTACACGGCTACATCCTTTGGTATTTCAGTGTTGCACTCCTACATAAGGGTATGCTTGTGGAACTCCTTCCAAAGCTATTTGTACAGTGTGTAACAGCAGAAAAGCTGATATGCCTGTGTATTTCTGCCTCTACCAGGCCTCTGAAACACTCAGGTACATATTTGAACAGAGTCAGGGAAAGGTAGGTAAAAGTACATCTTCAAAATAATAGAGACAGTAAGTGGAGACTTCGAGAGAACCAGTGCATATGGATTACTACAACTTTTCTGAAGTACAAGCATTGTGTCTAAGTCTTATTATTGTCATTATTCATTAAGTGTAATACCCCACCTTTCTGCCTAATGTCAGTACTTTTCAGAGGGATTCAGAGGGACACAGCTAACATATGTTTCAAAATCAAGGACATCCCTGAAAAGTAGTCACAGTTGGGATGTATGTCCTCTGCCCTAATCAGATATGCCACTGTTTGTCCTGCTATGATACTGTGTGTGGGTTGTAAAGTGTTGCTGTAACATTATTTACTGCTAGAATGGATGGTTCTCTTATCACAGTCATGTAATGCAATTCCCCAACAACTGCTGGTAAAGTTCACAGAACAAGTTTTGTGTTATGGCATTCCTATTTGTCCTTTACATTCACTCATTCTGATGCATGATATATTTATTTCAGCACCAACTTGTTGTATGTCTACAGTGGCTTAGTGGTACTTCATGCAGTCTAGTGTGTCCAAGGTCCAAGGTTCGAGACTGACACAGATGTTTTATTTTGCTGCTAAGCAGAACAAATGCCCTGACATACAGAGTGACTAAGGCACTTTTAAGTAGTTGTAAGTGGGCTTGCGCAGCTTTGCACAATGCTTGGCAATGCTTAGCTAAGCACACACAAGCGCACACTCGTGCAAACCCACTTACTACCGCTTAAAAGTGCTTACTCCCACTAACCCCCGCGCTCATTTCTTTGAAAGAAAAGAAAATGGGGAGATAGGAAAGTGGTGAAAAAGGGGCACAAAGAGGGAAAGACAGTAGGGAAAACAGCTCGGAATGTGCAGGACTGGTGTAGGAAAGGTCCATAGCTGTCCATTTCTTTAACAGCAACAGCTGTGCATATGCAATAAATTTGGAGGGGAATATGAAACCTTCCACCCCTGAGAGAGGGGTGAGGACAACAAAGTATGTTGTACTGCCAATTAAATATCAGTTTATGTGTCCAGCGGACATGTGTGCAAAATGGGCAGCTATGTATGGGGTGTAATTTTTTTTGGGAGCAGATTGCCCTTTTTTTTTCAGGTGAGAGTGGAATGTGGGGTAGGGGAAGTAGGTATATTTGGGGAGGTAGGTTGGGGAGGTAAACAGACAAGACAAACAAGATGCATACAGGGGCAGAAGATGACACATGTGGTGGGTGAACACAATTGACGGGGAAGGATGTTTGGAAATCACAAGCCCATGAGCCCACAGATGGCAACAGTGGAACTGAGATCCCCACCCATGGGCAGTCACCACTGCACCTTCACAGCCCAGAGGGTGGCTGTGCTGGGGGCTGTGTAGGAGGAGCAGGCTCACCCATGAGTGGCACCACTGGTGCCTCAAGCTGGAGTAGAGGATCAGCGACAGAATGCTCGATCTCCCTACGCACCACAGCCCGGACCGTTCAGAGGGTGATAGGTGGTCCTCCTCCACCCACGCTTGCATGGGGGGATGAGCCCCATCCCCTGCAGCTCTTCCACCTGAAGGTGGCACAGAGCCAACGGAGGAGGAGGTCTCAGGCTGGGCCAGGTGCCATCGCCAGCTGAGGTGGGACAGGTGGGTCCACTGGGACCGGCCTTCCCATACGTTCTATGTTTAGGAGGATTTAATGAAAATATGGGTTAGTAACAGTCAACAGCTTCCCAATTAGTTATAACAGCATGCAGAAGTATTCCCATTAACCCAACACACCAGAGTTCCAACATTTGAACAGCAAGCATGACACATGCATATATAGAACAACAGTGGACATTACAACAGCATGCAGGTTTAATTGATGGCAACAGGCCACCAATATTGTGGTATTTGAACAGGGCACATGCATCGAAATAAATGCAGATATTTATAAACCCATAGGACATATGTCCCAACAAATGTTTTGAGATTAGACATACCCGTTGAGGTGTGAAATTGCATCTTTTATGCACATACAGTAGGGTGGAAAACAATAGCTTCATTAACAACTTATATATCCTTCTAATTTTCACTGCATTCCTATTAATTGCAGTTATATGTCCTCTACATGTATTATTACACTACCCAATTGTGCTTAAATTGGGAAATGGGTTTTGCTAGATCTTTACATACATGGGGTATATCTGACATACAAACTGTCCGGGATGCAGATGTTACTGCTACATATTTTGTGAGTTGCTCAGACACACTACTGCTGAGATGGTACACTGACAGCTCTACTTTCCTATGCTTATCTAGATATGTTTAGGTGAATTTATCAGTTATATGTTAAGAGCTCCCTACATTTCTGCCAGCACAATGGCATTTCTGGGGAACACAATACCAGGCTACTCATGTGCCAGATTAACCTGTAGATGTTCATAGGTTCATAGGTTCATAGGTTCATACTAGGCTATCTGCCCTAGGGCATTTTTAAGCCTAGCCAGAATGTGTTTGGCTTTCGCCACCCATTTTAAATTTATTTTGCTATGCCCTTTTTCGAGGTTACTATACTGTGCCTCTGTCTAACAGTGACACAGAAGTGATACCTGGGGTAAACCTACGATCTCCCATCCACTCATCAAGATTCCTCTTGAAGAGAGTCAATGAGTGACTCTGCCTAACCTGGACTGGGATTTTATTCCAGAGTGAAGGGAGCCTCTGGGTTATGAATCTGTCCCTCCAGCATGTCCTATTTATTTCAGTGCTGAGGCTCAAGTCTCTCGAGCGTGTAGCTCGATGGGATTTGGATTTTCTGAGGTGCAGCATGTCCATTAATTCCGGGTTGGACATGGCTTTATACGTCAGGCACAGATCGCCTCTGAACAGGCGGTATGCCACTGAGTAGAGCTGGAGTTTCTTTAACCGGGCAGCATATGGCATCTGTTTGAGCCCTTTGATCCTCTTGGTGAGGTACTTTTGGGGTCTTTCCAGTTGCTGCAGGTGTCTGGTAAGGTACATCCCCAAAGGGGCATTGTACTCAATTATGGGCCTGATGAGGGATGAGTAAAGAGGCATGATGGCATCCCCTGATCTAGATGTGAATCCCTTCATGATTAGGTGGGCTATATAAAATGTTTTTCTAACCACTTTGGCCACGTGGTTGTCAAATGAGAGATCGCTATCAACTTGGGTCCCCAGGTCCCTAATTACTTCTTCTGTACTTAATGGATTACCACCTATGTGGTAATTTGTGGGTACTTTGTTTTTGCCAAAGGGGATGACTATACACTTTTTGGCATTTAGCTTGAGGCCATGGCTCTGGCACCAGTTGTCTGTTTCTATGAGGCCCTTTTGGAGGATGCTTGTGTCGGCTGGAGAGTCGATTATGGTGCCCAGTTTGCAGTCATCTGCGAACTTGGTCAGCCACAGTCCTTCCATGTTGGCCTGTACCTCCGAGAAATATATACCAAACAAGAGAGGTCCCAGGGCTGAGCCTTGTGGGACACCACTTGTAACTGGTTTGGAGTCTGACATGGCTCCAGCAATTCTAACCATGTGGGTTCTGTCCTTGAGCCAATTTGCAATCCATCTAGTGACATAGGGGTTTATATTTAAGCTGGTGAGCTTATCTATAATGCCCGAGTGGGGTATTGTATCGAAGGCTTTTGCGAGGTCCAGGTAGGCTGTGTGGACCACCTTCCCCTTGTCAATGGCCTTGGTGACTGTTTCAAAGAAATCAACCAGGTTTAAGAGGCAGGATCTGCCCTTAACAAAGCCGAACTGGGTAGGATCCAGTGTTTGTAGGTCCCCAATATCTTTATTTATGAGATCCATGATGATCCTTTCCATAGCTTTGCAGACCAAGCTAGTCAGGCTTATGGGGCGATAGTTTCCAGGATCCGATGAGGCACCACCTTTATGGAGAGGGACCACTGTTGCTGTACGCCACTCTTTGGGCACATATCCTGTAGTAAGGCTGAGATTGAACAGTAGTTTTATGTTTGGGTTTAGCTCTTCTTGGAGCTCATGTAGGACGCAGCCCGGGACACCGTCTGGTCCCATTGATGCTGTGTTTTTAGATTTGGAGAGGGCGGCTCTTACCTGAGCATCTGAGATGTCAGGGGGGCAGCACTCTGCTGGGATAGATATTTGCCCTTTTGGTGGGAGGGAGAAGTTTGCGCTGAACATGTCAGCTAGGATGTTGGCAATGTCTGTGGGTTTGGTGTATTTTTTGTCATTTTGGACTAATTCTGAGCATATCTGGGAATTACCACCCAGGTTCCTAACATAACTAAAGAAAGCCTTGTGATTATCCTTAGTGTCCTGTGCAATTTTTCTCTCGAAGCTGGCCTTAGACAATTTTATGTGTGCCTGTAGTTTTTTGCTAATACTGATCAGTGATGCCTTCCCTTTTTGGGATTTTGCTCTATCATTTAGTAGCTTCCTCCTTCTATTGTATAGTTTGTTTATGGCTGGGGTCCACCAGACAGGACGTCTGCCTTTGGAGGATTGGGTCTTGGTTTTATTTGGGATCGCATGATCCATGCATTCCTGAAGGTGTTCATAGAATGCGTTTATAAAGGAGTCTGTGGTCTGGGCCGTATTTTCCACAGGCCCGGGGGCTTTGAAGGATTCCACCTCAGTTTTGAGGAGTGTGAAATTTGCTTTAGAGAAGTTTTTCACTGTGGTTTTCTGGGCAGGGGGTGGGGTCGGGATGTGAATATCCAGTGAGATTAGTTTATGGTCTGATCTTACCAGTGAGGGATACACTTCTGGTCTGGAGCACAGAGTCCCCATGTTGGTGATGATCTGGTCCAGTATGTTTTCCCCTCTTGTGGGAGTGGTAACAAGTTGTTCCATAGCATTTGAGTCTATAAATTCTAGGAACCTTTGGGCTAGGGTGTTGGAGCTAGAGTAATGCTCCCAGTCTATGTTTGGGTAGTTGAAGTCGCCCAATATAATGGTGTTTGGAGAGACCTTCATATTTTCCAGTGTTCTCAGGAAGGCCGAGTGGGGTTCCTGGGTTTGGGAGGGTGGTCTGTAGCAGGCTATAAACTGGAAGGCAGTTTTACCCACTGTTAGTTGCACATGGATAGTCTCTGATGCTTCGTGCTTTGGCACCAACCTGGAGGTGTGGGTATCTTTGATGAATATCGATACTCCCCCTCCTTTTGTGGTTCGGTCCATGTTTTGGGGCCGAAAAGCATGGTATGAGGTATAACCTGGTAGTGCTGGGGTGCTCTCGGGAGCCCTGAACCAGGTTTCTGATACTGCACAGATATTGATGTTCTCCATGCTAAGGAGAGTTTCGAGTGCATGCATCTTGAGGTTTAGACTTCTGGCATTGAGTAGCATTATTCTTAGTTTCTTATCCCTTGTGATACCTATGGAGGTGGGTTTGTCTTTTGAGCCTTGCCTAAAAAAGGCACTATGGGGGTAGCAAGAGCCTTTGCCAATATCCGAAAGCCCAGGGGTGACAGGTGCAAGCCGTCCCTAGCGAAGCATCGTGGCTTGTCGAGCACATCATCCCAAGCTGACAGGCATTGGATCCCCTTTGAATGACACCAGTACTTAAGCCAATTGTTGAAATTGATCATCTTGTCTTCATATTGTGGCATCATTCTTGGTGAGGGTAAGATGCTACTCAAGGTCAGGGTCATACCGGCCTGGGCTACATGCTCAGAGAGCTCCTTTATGTCTCTTTTCATGTAGTCCAGGGAGGTACGTCTCAGGTCATTCACACCAGCATGGACAATGACTGAGTCATATTTGTACTTGCCTTGGAGTGACCTGAGTGCTTGTGTTATGTGGCGGATCCTAGCGTCTGACAGGCTGCTCACCATGACTATCTCCTTGTTCAGCCTGGTGAGCAGGATGTCAGTGTGCCTGATGATAGAGTCACCTATTACAAGTGTATCAGGTGTGTTGTTTAGTCTTAAGGGCTGTGACTGTTCGGCACACTGGCTTTGTGATATATGTGTTGCACGTGTTTTGTTTTGGGGTAGCGGCTGCTTGGGTGTCTGCTTTGGAGGTCTCTGCTGCTTCGGAAGATCTTTATTTAGAGCCTCCGAGTATGTTTTTGTGTGATTATGTGTTTGGTTTGCTGTCGTGGTAGGTCTATGTGAGACTGGAATTGTAGTGAGTGTGGTTTCCTTCTCCTCCTGACTGGTTATGCCAATACTGAGTTGAGAGAGCTCAGCCTCCAGTTTGGCTATATGCTTGCATCTCTCACATGTGTTGGAATTTGTTGGGAGGAGGAGAGGGTTGTCTGTGTACATGAGGCAGTTGTAACATTGCCTCAAGATTCCCAGATTCACCAGCTGGACCAGAGAGGAGATTGACAACTGACCTTTGGACATGCTAGAATAATATTGGGAATTCCTTAATAATTGAAAACCAGGGCCAGTGGGGAGTGAGGGTGTAGTGCTTTTAATTTTTAGTGCTGACTTATATAATTGCTTTAGTGAACAAGTGCCAGGTAACTTAAGTGCAATGTGTTACAGGTAACTTAAATGCAAAAACGACAAACAGTAACTTTCTTTCAAGTGAAACAATGAAATAAGTACAGTAAGCAATGCAGATATCACTAGTGATCCACAGAAGCGCTGAGAAGCAGATTAGGTGGAATTAGCATTCCAGGGAAATAACAAGCAAACAAACAACAAGCATATAAACAAAGCTAGATTCAGCAGGCCTGGATCTAGTCTATGCTACAGCAAACAAGGTGTACCAATTTCAGTAAGATACAGTTCAAATATTCAGGCACTATAAACCTTTAACCAGAAATTCCCAGCTCAGAAGGGCAGAGTCCAGCCTCTTCTCCCACAAGAGTGCAGACCACAAACCTTCTTAATGTAAAATAACTGGCCTGAAGCCCAAGTGCTTAAACCAGAACTAATACACTTTAAGAATAACAGACACTGGGCTCTCAATCAGCAGTTCCCAACTTAGAAGGATGAAAGCTACCTGTCCTGCCACCACAGTGCATGCCACAAACCTTCCTAATGTAAAACAACTGGTCTGAAGCCCAAGTGCTTAATCCAAAAGACTTAGAATGATAGCTACACTTTAATCAAGTTACTACCAAGCAGTAATAAATACAATTGAATACTTTAGAGAATGCCTGGATTAGTGCTCAAGTTACACAAACAAAGCTAGATCCAGCAGGCCCGAATCCAGTCTATGCCACAGCAAACAAGGCACACAAACGTCAGTAAGAAGCAGTTCAGATATGCATGCACTATAAGCCATTAACCAGGAATTCCCAGCTCAGAAGGGCAGAGTCCAGCCTCTCCTCCCAAAAGAGTGCAGACCACGAACCCTCTTAATGTAAAATAACTGGCCTGAAAGCCCAAGTGCTTAAACCAGAATTAATACACTTTTAGAATAACAGACACTGAGCCCTCAATCAGCAGTTCCCAACCTAAAAGGATGTAAGCTACCGGTTCTGCCACTACAGTGCAGACCACAAACCCTCTCAGTGCAAAACAACTGGTCCGAAGCCCAAGTGTTTAAACCAAAAGGCTTAGAATGAGTTACACCAAGCAGCAATAAATACAATTGAGTACTTTTAAGATGATGCAAAAGTAAAAAAAAGTAGGTAGAAACACAAGTACAGTAAAAGCAGATGAAATTTTTTTTTTCTGAATAAGTGCTGAGATCAAAGAAACAGATTTGAGTGCTGAAACTAGAAAACTGGCTAGTTATAAGAAAAAAAAAACTAAGCTAGAAGGCTTCCCTCCAACACAGAAGGGCTTGGGGGCTCAGAAGCCTACAAATAGTCTATACCACTTAACAGGAAAGGCAGGAAACAAGCTTAAATTTTTTTTTTTTCTGTTAACCAGATGCTCTCTTTGTACATGATAGGAGTGCCTGAAATCAGAATATGATCTCACTGCACTCAGTTGAGTGAGCAAATGAGATGGGCCCAGAAGGAGTATCCAAACACAAATTTACAAGAGGGGCGGTCAGTTGCAAGGCCACTAAGATTAATACCAAAACAAAAACAGGGAGGGTGGGTGGGACTAACTGAAGAACAGAGTCAAAACTGCCAGTTCAGTTAATATTCCTTCCACACAGTTAAAATCAATTTAAATACTGTATTTTTTTGAAAAAAAAAGAACAGATAAAGGTACTTAAATTCTCTTATACGTCCAGTTGAATATAGCAAGTTCTTAGCCGGCCAAAGCTGAGGTTTTTAAGCAGAAAATATTTCACACTGAACCACTTAAATAGGCAAGGACAGGAAATCAAAGAATGTGACTACCCCCACACCTGTAGTTACTAGCAAATAACAAAATTCAGCAAACACTAACTTCCAGTTCAGTTAATATTCCTTCCACACAGTTAAAATCAATTTAAATACTGTATTTTTTTTGAAAAGAAAAGAGCAGATAAAGGTACTTAAATTCTCTTATACGTCCAGTTGAATATAGCAAGTTCTTAGCCGGCCAAAGCTGAGGTTTTTAAGCAGAAAATATTTCACACTGTACCACTTAAATAGGCAAGGACAGGAAATCAAAGAATGTGACTACCCCTACATCTGTAATTACTAGCAAATAACAAAATTCAGCAAACACTGACTAACTTCCAGTTCAGTTAATATTCCTTCCACACAGTTAAAATCAATTTAAATACTGTATTTTTAAAAAAAAAAAAGAGCAGATAAAGGTACTTAAATTCTCTTATACGTCCAGTTGAATACATCAAGTTCTTAGCCGGCCAAAGCTGAGGTTTTTAAGCAGAAAATATTTCACACTGTACCACTTAAATAGGCAAGGACAGGAAATCAAAGAATGTGACTACCCTCACACCTGTAATTACTAGCAAATAACAAAATTCAGCAAACACTGACTAACTTCCAGTTCAGTTAATATTCCTTCCACACAGTTAAAATCAATTTAAATACTGTATTTTTTGAAAAAAAAAGAGCAGATAAAGGTACTTAAATTCTCTTATACGTCCAGTTGAATACAGCAAGTTCTTAGCCGGCCAAAGCTGAGGTTTTTAATCAGAAAATATTTCACACTGTACCACTTAAATAGGCAAGGACAGGAAGTCAAAGAACGTGACTACCCCCACACCTGTAATTACTAGCAAATAACAAAATTCAGCAAACACTGACTAACTTCCAGTTCAGTTAATATTCTTTCCACACAGTTAAAATGAATTTAAATACTGTATTTTTTTGAAAAAAAAAGAGCAGATAAAGGTACTTAAATTCTCTTATACGTCCAGTTGAATACAGCAAGTTCTTAGCCGGCCAAAGCTGAGGTTTATAAGCAGAAAATATTTCACACTGTACCACTTAAATAGGCAAGGACAGGAAATCAAAGAATGTGACTACCCCCCACACCTGTAATTACTAGCAAATAACAAAATTCAGCAAACACTGACTAACTTCTAGTTCAGTTAATATTCCTTCCACACAGTTAAAATCAATTTAAATACTGTATTTTTTTGGGAAAAAAAAGAGCAGATAAAGGTACTTAAATTCTCTTATACGTCCAGTTGAATACAGCAAGTTCTTAGCCGGCCAAAGCTGAGGTTTTTAAGCCTTTGAACCAACAGTTGAGGACTGTAACTATGCTTAAAAGCTACTGGCACTCCCTTCATCCACTTTATATGGGCCTACCCAACTGTGTGTTAACAGCTCTTAATACAGCAGTACTACAGTCTTATTTCTATAATACAAGAGTACAACAACATATCAAAGAAAATGACACAGACACACTCCAGGAATTACATCTTTATTAAAGACTTATAAGACTTTTCTAGAGGCTCTCTCATTTATTTTATATAACAGTACATGCAGAATAATTATTAGATAATTATTATACCTTTATTTATGTTGTTAAAACACTTTTTTCAGGCTCTATCATTTATTTTACATAACAGTACAAGCTGGATAATTACTAACCTGCCTGGTGGCTCAGCCATAGCATCCTATCGGCATAGGCTTGCTGATTCGCAGCACGGACACCTGCAGCTGTGAAGTCAATGAAGTGATATTGAGACATACCTATCCGTAGTATAGACTAGAATAGCAATTCTTACATACTTAATTCCATGGCTACTTATTCAGTAGTGGGGCATTTTCCATCTCACGGGCTTCCTGGATCCACTGGTCCAGTTGACCCACCTTGCGTCTCTTCAAGTCTGCGTGGTGGTGTCTGACCTGCTCACCAGTCTGAGGGACACGTGTGGCACTGGTGAGTTCATGAGCTAGATGGTCCCAGGCGTCCAGTTTGTATTGGGTGTCCTGGTACTGGCCCCACAGAAGTCTATCCTGTTGATTATGGACAAGGAGCCAAACCATTACTTTTGACTCCTCAATGCCCCAACGTTGCGCTCGAAAATGAGAGCCCTCTCCAGCATCGGCCATTGCTGCCTGCAGATGGGAGCTACAACCAGTTATGCCAAGTATTCCTGCCTATGGAGCTTAACTATGCATCATTTCCCACACTTATTTGTGATTGGCCAGTTTTGAAAAAAACACAGCTGAAGGCACACCTGCTTAGCAATGGGTAAACTTCCATTGATATGTATGTGTGTGTGTTGAAAGTGCATGCTTATGAAAAGCTGTCATGGCTTAGTGGTTCAGTACTGTGATTATGGTGTACAGTATCCCGAGTTCGAGCCTTGTCATTGCCTTTTATTTTACTACTGGCCAGACTGGCTAGGAGGTGTGGCTGTGTTTTGGCGACTTTGCTCAACTTTGTCCAACGTTGCTCTACATTGCTCTACAGTGCCCGATGTTGCACTAGTTAGCGTGGTGCGCAGCTACACGCAAACATGTTCTGTTTGTGCTGGTTTGCTCGATGCGCAGCTCCGCGCAAAGCTATTGCGCTAGTTAAAGCAGTGCTAAGCTATGAGCAATTATACTTAAATGTGCTTAATACTGGTAAACTTTGCTTAGCAGTGCTTCACATTGCTTAAGATACGTTACTTATGCATTCATCAGTATGCATAACCATTTCACCTTCATATATATATATATATATATATATATATATATATATATATATATATATATATATAAAATATCGTTCACTACTACATAGGCCATTTCAATGCTTTTTACTAAAATTTAACAGATAAATGTCAGGAATTATTTTTAAATGCAGATTTCCTACAGAAAATAGAAAGGGGAGTGGTGGGACTTGGAATGCCTCCTCTTTGTGCAAAGGCTCAACCATGCTATTGCTATTTGGCTTAATTTGCATATACATTTCTTATTATCCTCTTCGATGTCTAAACTGCTAACTGTAGCTAAGCAATGGGCAAACCCGCGCAAACACGTGCAAATACGGGCAGCTATATCGGGAATAATAAATAAAAGTTTTACATTTTCTAATTGTACAGGGGTTTAGAATGTGGGGGAGTGTAGTGTTGGGTATGTACACATTTGAGCGGACTCACTCATGTCAGTTGACATTTGCCGATTGAGGGACTTGCAGGGGCGTGGATTTGTGAACTGCTCGGCAGTCCGACATGCCCCCTGCACTCATGCACGCTCCATGTTAGCCTTAGAGTTGAGTCAGCGTGCCCTCATGAATAAGTATGGCATGCTGATGAATTACTCTTAGGCTGCAGTTTCCGTGTAAGACTAATTTAGTCTTACATGGAAGATTAGTGAATCCCTGGGAGAGATTATACCACAGCTAAAACTATTTTAATGCACACTAAAACAATTAAAAAGGTAAGCACTTTCACGGTCTATTTTCACAACTGCTTCTTCAGACCTACAAGCATATAACCCTCACCCTTATTTATATTAGCAAATGTCCAATCAACATATAGCATCAATTAAAATGTCATTAATCAATTAGCATAAAAAGTCAAATAGAAAATAAAAAATACGTTTTACAATGTGTCAGGTATCATGCTTTCAAAACTAGTTTCAAAGATACTCTATCATTTAACCCAGGGAGTTTGTCACTGTTTAGTCATAGTATCCACTCTTGTTCTTTTACCTCAGTGAAATCCTTAAAGCCCCCCCCCCCGACTACTACTAGCACTAAAAACTTATGATTCTGCCCCTTGTCAAATACGTGTTGAGCTAAAGCATTAGTAGTTTTCTTATTTCTAATATCATTAGCATGTTCTAATATTCTCTCCATTAGATGTATATTAGTCTTTCCTATGTAGTAGCCATAGAATTCTATGCAGTAGGCTCAAAACACTTTTTGTGTTTTTAAGAAAATCTCGCTCATATTAAAATTTGTTAAATTAAAAATAAAGTTCCTGTGCAAATTAGAGTGCCACTTCCTGGGAATTGCACTTTTGGTTTTATCTTTCTTATTGGAGATGCAGAAAGTTGAATATAATGCATCATTTCTTTAGTAAGGAATTGTAACGGTTCTGCATGACTCTTCTTT